>NC_083471.1:18947961-19122961 GCF_030014155.1 Tachysurus vachellii | reverse complement strand
GACCTCTCCCTGAGCGAGAGGCCAGCCTTCTTAGCCGCCATTCAGCAAATCCGTGGAGAAATCAATGACTCTGTTATCGTCGAGGGAGAGAAATATTCTGTCCTTTCAGCCAGTTTGCCTTTCTCAGGCCAGATGCTATCTGATATATTAGAGCAAGTCAGGCAGCAAAGCCTCTCCTTTCAGGATGGTGCAGATTTTAACAAGACCTCTGCTGCTTACAGAGATCTCTTAAACTTGATTCAACTACGCAACAGTTCAAGCCTGGCTCAGAAGTACCCAGGCCTTGTAGACACATTTTCTTTTAATACTCAAAACAGTCACATTGCTGTGCTGGATCAGTCTGGTAATTTTGTCATCATGTCAGCTTCACTCAACAGCACATGGGGATCAGGGCGATTTTTGCCATCCAGTGGTATTCTCCTTAACAGCTTTAGCGCAAACTCACGCCACTTCAACTTTCCACTGGTTCTGAGACTCGCTCAGGACGACACCTCTCTTAATGATGATACAGAAGACAGCGGAGAAGAAAAGGAAGTAGAAGTTGTCGCCTTTACTGGAGGGCTTTCAGCTGTATTTAACGCCGCTGTTCTTTTGCACAACAGGATTGATTTAAGAATGTCTTCTAAAGAAACTCTTAGCAGCCCTCTCCTCCATATAGAGCCAGAAATGACTTCAGGTTTTTGTCTGTCTTCCATTTTAAATGACTCGGACAAATATATGCGGTTTTCTGATGTAGGACATGAGCTCGAGCAGGTGGACGAGTGCGTGGATCATTCTCTGTCTTTGCTACTGCGGTTACATGCAAACCACGTTGCTGCACATGGAGCTCCAGCTACTCATGCTCATATTGATGGCTACTGACAGTTTATGTGTCTTTGAAGTCCGATAGCGTGATTATTTATTACATTCCTTGCCATGAAAGAATATAAAAAGAATTTTTTTTGTTTACATTAAGTAGAGCAGGTGAATGAGAGAACAGTTGGTTTCGCTATCTTGCATTATCACACTAATGGCTACCAAAGGAAACACCTTTTAGCCGAGTTTGCACTGATCAGATTTTGCTGTCTCAGACAAAAATCAGAACTCATAAAAGAATTCTTCATTCGTGAGTTGAAATTGGCGGTGTTAGAATGCATAATATCACATGCATCCCCACTGCAGTTACTAAAGTCAGTCGAATACAAAGTTCTGATTGTGTCATTATTCGCTAATATTATCTGATTAAAATCTCAGTGTGAGCACTGCTGCAGCACTCATCCAAAAGCCATCTACAAGTTGTATCATCTCGGTACAGCTATAAATACAGTAGCGGCACTGTCGAAACAAACAAAACAACTTATTAACACCACAACATTTTGTCCATTGATCAATCACCTAAGCAGAAAGTAGTCATTTTACTTTAAACTCATTAGTGTTCTTGGAGAAACTCCACCCTGAAAACTGAAATGGAGAAAACTTTATCAAACACTCTGTTAGCGAATTATATCAGGATTATTTTGTACAGTATGACAAGTACGGATCTTAAAAAAACTGCTGAGATCGCACAATGTAAAACAGACTTAGCTACTCAGCTTAGCTATCCAGCATTGATGTAGATGCATTTAATTAGACTTCATTCTTTCCCAACAAGGAAGTCTAATCAGGTATGCAGATTGTTCATCAATTTAATCTCTACACATTTCAGTGATCTCCTACTTGCTAACCCAAGGATAATGGAGAACACATATTTACACATGTCATTTGTATTAGGTTTGATTGGTGTTTGTTCATTCTTTTTTTTTTTTTTTTTGTCCGTTATTTCTAGTCAAAACAGTGTTTACCTTATCATATTCTGAATCCTGGAAAAGCATAGATATCTGTTCCCTTATGTCCAATGGCGCATAACTGGCGCTTCTCTTCAGGTGGGAAAATGGCATTGCTGCCCCATGCAGAGAAATCGTCAGTATCTGTTAACCAAAGCGAGATATCTCTGAAATCATGCATACACAAGAGGGCAGTTAGCGCTTCTATCCAAGCATGATCAGCAGTTCAAAAACATGTGATGGCTTCCCAAATCTAGGATTAAGCACATGCAAGCCAGGTTAAATGCACTCAAGGAGACAGTTTGATATTTGTTCTTATGCCAGTTACACATAGCATATACATATACGTGTGTCTTTAAAAAATTACACTATATTATGCACAGATTCCGCTACAATAATATGCAAGCAACATGAATGTACATTATGCACTAATTTATGCACTGAAAATTCATCAAAGTGTCATTAAAAACCAAATCTATGTTCATTTTATCATTAAATGTTTCACAAAGGTGAGAATATCATGCAATGAGTCAAGTCATTTGTGTCCAGGTAAGTATGTAAGAAGTATTAGAGCATGAGGGTCACACATATGACATGTGGGCCAGAACCGACCCAATATACTGTAGGTTCTGATCAGGTCCACCAAAACAATTTCAAATCCGTCTAAATTAAAAGTGTCTTTCGGTCCATAATAGAATCGAAAGATTGGAAAAGTGAGCCACTAGAGAGGAAAAAGTGAGCATTTAACTCAGGTCATGACATCATGTGCTAATGATATATAATTCTTTATTTACAAGCTCACATAAATGCTGTATCCAGCTCTTTCTGAAACAATAATTAGTTAGTACAACTTTTTTTTTCTTTGTTTTCATTCCAGTTAAGTCTAATTCATTGACTTATCTGGAGTGAAAATGTTTAGTGATTTGCTTTTTTTAGTCTTTTTTTTTGTGTTGAACTGCAGTCTTTTCATTTAAGAGGTGTTGTTGATATGTGCTTATCCAGCCAGTTGCCATTTCGTCACCCGGTGTATTAAAGACTCCATGTTTCACCAACATCAACAACTAAGAACTGATGTTGTCTTTAATGTAACCTAATAACGTTAGCTTAAACAAGCGCTTAAACATGCGCTTCAGCAAGTCGTAATCATCGACGCCTCACTTGCGTTATTACCGAAGGTCACAACAGGACAGAAATTTCTGCAGGTGCGTTATGTATTATGTGTAAATTATCATCGTGAAAGCTATTAGCTACCCGTGCGATCTCTGCTATTCAAATCTGTTGTATACGCAGACAGACAACATTATCTTCCAACTTTCGGAGAGCTGCAGGCTTGTTAAATTAATTTAAATGAATGTGTACAAGGCGTGTATATTGATGCCGTGCTTCACACATCTCTTATCAGAGTGCTGCCTTAGGGGTTATCTGCGTTCCCCATCCCCCTTTGATAAATCTTGATTTTTCACGCTGCAGGTGAGTGGGTTTTCTCTGATGGAAAAAATTGCTTCCATTATTGCTGTGGAAGCAGAATCTTTTCCTTTCCTCTGATTGTGAAAGATGTTGTCCGGCTTTGTCGGGCTTCCGCTGTAGGCTTTGATTTTCCTCCCTCTGACCCAAGGAATGTGTCCTTCCTCTTCTTCTCCTCCTTTGCAAAACAGAATTCATCAGAGCTCCAAATGTGTGGTTTCAGGATGCCCAGTTTTAAGATTTGACTCCTGTCTGCTGGCATAATAAATTCAGCTTGATATATCGGCAAGATTTAGGATCATACAAATCTAATTATGATGATCTGATTAGGACAATTCTGAAGTAATTCTTTGTAGGCTTGTCAGAACAGATTGGATTGTACTTTATCAAGCACACTACGCAGCGTTTTTATGTCTCGTCATGTGCACGATTGACTTCCATAAAATTAACATTGTAAATTATTTTCTTTTTGATGATGATCTAAATGAGTTATTTTTCTATTCTCTTTTTCTTCCTCTGTCTGTAACCTGCTGGTTAGTACAGGTTTTTTATCTCTGTGAACGCGAGGCCTTTTTATCTCCAATGCTATAGTAATATGATTCTGTGAATATTAAGTTCATATTTGAATAATAATGTTACGTTCAGCTCCGCCTGTATAGAAGGTCTGCTGTCGTCTCCCACTGAGCTGCTGTCATGTAACGGATATACAATAATAATAATAATAATCAAAGGGATTTGAGAGCAACAGTGTACAAAGACCAGTCCTGAATGATCCAAGACACTAAAAGGAGTTAGCGCTGTTTTCCCCAAAAGCTCTAAAGTGCAAACATTAATAAAATAGTAATAATAATAATAATAATAATAATAATAATAATAATAATAATAATAATAATAATAAAAACGTTTTTGTGGAAGACAAATGCATGACAAATATTGGCATTGCCATTTAATACAATTTAGCAGAGGATTTCTTGCTTTTATTCTGATTTAATTTATTTATTATTTCTGCTTTAGTGTGGATAAGATTTGCACCTTGCAGCTCTTATTTATTTATGGCTGAAAATGCTTATTATTATTATTATTATTATTATTATTATTATTATTATTATTATTAGTAGTAGTAGTAGTAGTAGTAGTAGTAGTAGTAGTAATATTGGCATCATAATTATCTATTTATAGTATTATATAAATTATACTAATTTATAATATTATATAATTAAGTAATAATAATAATAATAATAATAATAATAATAATAATAATAATAATAATAATAATAACAATAACAATAATAATAATAATATTCTACAATGTCCTTGTATGCTGTAGCCATAAGATTTCTCTTCACTGAGTGAAGGGGTTGAGCCCAAACCCCATTCCAGCAGGACACACTGAGCTTTACCAGGGTCAGAGTTGAAGATCTCGAGAGGCCTGTACCGACACGTGACCTTAACCTCACTAAACACCTTTGGGATGAACTGGAAAACAGACTGTGTGTCAGTGCCTGACCTCACTTAATACTCTTGTGGCTGAACGAACACAAATTCCAAAAGCTACGTCCTAAGAAGAGTTATAAACAGGTTATTGTAGCAGCATAGAAGGAAGCGCACAGTGACTATATTAATAGTGTCTATAATTTTACCCCATACATTTATGATGCACATTATTTTCAGCTTTCATGATTATGCACCTATGTAATGGCAATGTCATGATAGGATATCATGATAAATTTAGGACTTTGTTTTTATAATCACTTCTTGTGTCAACCTTTGTCGAGTGGCTTTGATTATTATTACTTACTAATTTCTGTTTCCTATCATTGCACCACCAAGTACAGAGCATCTGTTGCAGTCCACAATTACATCTACATCTGTATTTCTGTAAAACTCTTCACTGGCAATATCATTTAATCAAAAAACAAGCAATACAAATAAAATGGAATTAGTTCAGGTCTTATATCATGTATGTAGGTGTGTAGCTGCGTTCTGATCTAACTTTGTGTTCATATATGTAATGTTAAGACTTCTAGGAGGTGGAACAGGAAAGTGCTTGATGTACCGTTGGGAGCTCATTGGAGATTGAACCATGAAGATGATACAGTCAGGTAGGGCTCAGGGTCTAAAAGAGCAAAAATGGCCATGCTCTCTGGGTGGAAATGATTGCAGTCTTCTACCTGTTGTTGATTAGACTGGAGCTATTGTCGATCTGACCATTATGGAAAAGGGTTAGAATTTGCAGCACTGGTTGAGATACATTAGCTAAGATGCAGATATTATGTCATGAAACAGAGGTAGCTAGTGGCAGAGACTAGTAATGACCATGTTGAGAGAAAATGGAATGTTAATATAAATTTAATATAAGATAATTAAGAGTATCCTGAAGCTGTAGTATCCAGTCTCTGAAAGTGTTATACAGACATCTTATAATAACAGCAGCCCTATTGATTTAGCAGTGCATTATTTGTATCAGTGCAGATTAGCAGTTCAACATCAGAGGATATGCAGTGCCTCCAGCACAACATGCTAGAGAGTAATTTATTGACACGGATGTTCATAAATATAAGCATCTGCTCAGATGCTTGTTTCTGTTCTCCACTTGTCAGTCATTCCTCTTAGCAGGAGACCTTTGAAATATGCTTTGAAATATGCTACAGTGTCATCCGTGATCATTTATCCTTGCTTAATTTCCAATTTGCTTCTTTCATCTGTGAGAGAGGCTTTTCGGTACGTCTAACAGGACCGCAGAGAATGTGTAGTGCAGAAGGAAATTGGTATGAGATTTATTGTTGGCCTGCGAGATTATTTCAAGCAAAGACTTGCTGCTGGTATTATTTGACACCTATAAAATATACTCGGCAGCCCAGGCCAGAATGAAGCATTTACTCTATACAGTATGTACTGATCTGTAAGTCACCCTGAGCTACAAACCCATGTAGCACATGCAGTTGCTTAGTGACTAAGTAAGAACAAGTGTTTTTTTTTTCATTGCAGCCCTAAAGTTAATTGAACACTGAGTACTCACACATGACATATAGTCCTTTAGGGAATGTGTATTATTGGCAGTAAACGAAGGCCGTGGAACTTGATTTTCAAAAATAAAGCACTATATAACACCTTAATTAAAAATAAGCCACAGAAACCCTGATGTGTTAAATTGAATTAACAAGTAGCTTGATTTGTGATTCATTGTGATTCACCCTTTTTAAGTTCCCTCCGTTGAGTGAGCGCTGGGGGAAAAACCCCTAAAGTGTGTAAATCGTCCAAAAATGGTTGTAAAAGCAGTACAGCGTTAAGACACTGTTGTTCAGAGATAAAGCTCGCACTGCTCTTATCTGTCCTGGAGCACTGGAAGGAGAGCAATGCACTAAAAGCATCATTGTTGTCATCGTAATGACATCCTGGCCATGTGAAGATTTCCTCCTACATGCCACACAGCCACCAAAGTCTCCGCCAGGATAGCTGATATATAATTTATTCATTTCTACCTCTTCTGAGAGACCTACAGTGGCAGCTTTACATCTCCTCAATATACTGGCACATTATGTCATTCCACGAGCTTCCACTAAGAACTGAAATAGGGCGGTCCGTCCCTAAACCTTCCAGGAAAGACATACGAGGCTCTTTATTACAGAAAAAAATAAAATGTTTATTCTTTTTATCCGTTTATAATGATCTTCTTTGACCCAAATCCTCACCAGGTACTTACAACAGGAAACTAAGGTTATTTATTAGATGTTTCTTCTTTTCCATTTTTCTTTTTCTTTTCTTTTTTTTAGGAAAAAAAAACAAATTCGTGGCCACTTTTTCATTTAACAATCAATAGTTAATAAAATGCAATCCATAGAACAATCCACTGAAAAACGACTATATCTTTACAATAGTGACACTTTTTACCTATTACATACTCATACAGTAGATATAAAAATGTACCGTATCACTTTTTTGTGTCTCAGTGCAAGTTTTGTGATGAGAAGAAAAAAAAAAGGAATCAAAATCTGTTCCTTCATAAATACTTCTATTATTTAGCTTCTCTAATATCAACTCCAGTAGAACTTTTGGTCTTTTCAGATTTCAGACAGCAATAAATAATCACATGACACATTTTTTACAGTCACTGTTATAGCAGCAGCAATGTTCATCTTTAAAACAGTACCATGTTCACAAACAGCAGTGCAACACTGTAACCACTGCAATCCATCTGGACATATCAAGAATGCAAAATGGCAAATAGAGCAGAAATCCAAGCATCAATTACCCACTGAAAATAATAATGATAAAACAAAAAAAAAAATTCAAGTGTATGTGAGTAGTCGGATTTCATTACATACCGTGTTCACTAACATCAGTGCAACACATCACTGTAGAGTTTCCCGATATGAACAAAACAAAACAAGAGTCAAGTAAAAACAGCAAAAGTGTTTATACGTGTCCTCTCAGATTTTATTTACAGTGTGACGAGTTCTCTGGCTTTGTTTTCCTTGTTTTTTATTTCATTTCCAAAGGAGTCATCAGCTGGTGCAGATGCTGTTGATGGTGATGATGGCCGGGTCGACGAGGCCCATCTCCTCGTGCTCGTTGACGCAGAGCTGGTACCCGCATCCACGCTGGCGCCTCATCGGCGTCACCTTGGCGTCTGGCTTGGCACGGGGTGGCAGCAGGAAACCTACGCTGCCTGCGATCAGCATGTGCCAGATGCTGTGAATGTAGAAGTAGTTCTCTTCAGTCTCTACGAAGGCATAGAGCGCCACGGCTGAAGTGGCAATGGTGGTGCCTGGGAGCAGGAAAAAGATCCAGCGTTTCCACGTTGGAGGGTAGCAGCGGCGCCGTCGGATGGTGCGAACGGTCTGCAAAAAAAATACACACACATACACACACACACACACACACACATATATATGAACAACCAAACCAGTGCTGCAATGTGTAATTCTGAGAGCATTTTTAGTGTGTATGAGAGTAAATAATAAATTATGGCACAAACAACAATTAATAATGATTCATTCTAGAAGTTATTTGCATAATAGTGGCCTCATAATTATGTCTCAAAAGTTCAGTACTATTGATATAACCTCTACTTATAGTTATTAGTTACAAGATTTATATATTGAAGTCCAAAAGTCATGTCAGTGTCTTGGTGAGGAAAGTATTCAGAGACGGGTCGATTTTCTAGGCTGCTCTTGCAGATTATGTAAATCATCATTTATTTTCTCAAACAGAAATTCCCAAGGCAGGGTTTTTTCCATAGCATCTGCACTCGCAAATCCCACACAAATCTCTAAATACTACTGAACACCATTGTGTGTTATTTTAGCATGAAATCCTTATTACGCTCACCTCTAATACAACCCTCACCCTCACTAGTAATTAGTAATTATATATCTATAATCTCAGGCCAAATACAACTACCTGTATATTTAGGATGAAATCGGGAGAAACAAAAGAAGAGATCCTACCAAGTTTCACAGTCGAATGCACATCGTCAAGTCGCCAGGTGTAAAATTAGTTGCTTCACACTAGATCCTGATATTTATGACGCATATGAGGCTAAACTAAACCCCAGTCACACACACACACCCTCCTTCGACCTCACACGCTCCATTATTTCATATTCCACTCAGACTTTCATTGACGCCATTATCAGTAATGCAAGTACTTCAGCATGGACCACTTTTCACGAGAGCACTCACTGCATCAGGCTAGCTTGTAAATGCAATCATAAAAACGATACCTTTTCAGACCGACGGCTTCTCAGGTTTAGTACCATTCTTTTCCCAGGCCCTATCACTGGAGTAGAGACTGTGCGCTTGGTTTGACCCCTTTGCGATGCTAATGTAACATTTGAAGCTGGGGAGATAAGACACAGCTCTACTTTGCAGAGAGCACTTTCCAGAACTCTTTTGTTGTGCCGGCTTTGACAGGTATATAGCCGAGGTGAACACGCCAAGGTAGTTACTCTCCGAAAGCACAGCAAATAGAAGAATACATTTTTCAATCCTCTGGAGTATTTTGTTCCGCTCTTCATGTTTGCTACCCTCTTCGGTGGCAACCTGGTGATTTTTCCCCATGTTAAAATTAGTGGATCAGATAGAGGAACTGTTGTAATGTTAGTCAGGTCATCTATGAGTATGTTTCAGTCAACTCCAAAAACATTGATACCTTTCAAACAATGGACCAAAAAGGAATATATAAAATATCTCTAAAGCACAGTTAGAGAAATGGCTTAAGTATACTTCCACTAAAAAAATGAAATCATTTAAACAAAAGCAAATAAAAATGTAAAATTGGAAAATGTCCTTTTTCCTCAGAGTATTTACAGTCTGTGAATTTGCACAGATATAAAAAGCTCATTTTCACAGTTTTAAAATCCTAAAAGATTTGCCTTAAAAAAAAAAAAAAAATCCTAATCCTTCCAATAAGAAACTAATACATTATTCAGATTATAATGTCTATCACATATAATATCCTATGGAACCATTTCTATAAGGTTCCAGTATGGACAAACATAAATAGCATTTAGGACCATTGCTACAGGATTTTTAATAAATATATATATATATATATATATATATATATATATATATATATATATATATATATATATATATATATATATATATATATTTATTTTTTTTTTTTATTTTTTTTTTTTAATTTTTAAGAATTGTAACTAAAACAAAAAGTATATTTTTAACTGTGTCTTAGATGCTGTTTGATGAAACTCAACTCAAAGTAGATATTGTACAGAGAATAGCAGCACTATGTTGCACTCTGGTCAACCTGCAGTAACCTGTACAGCACCATATTCCAGATTCTTATAAATATATAGATTATAAATATACAGATATATCTTGTCTGAAAAAACAACTCTTATAGGAATTGTATCGGAATGAATCCAAACAAAGATCTAATTAAAATCCGGTACAAGATTCCTTTAGGATTTGTTGACAATGGTTGAAGCTATTTGATGGCAACTCAATACCAAGAACTTGTTTGTAAAAGGAGGAGAAAAGATGGGGAAAACTACAGTAAAAGATGCAGGTACAGTATGATGTTTTATTTTGTGCTTGGTTGTGCACCGGATTTCGTAAAGATGGATAGTATTTATGAACCAAGTACCAGAATATTGCGACACAAAACTAGGTTGCCTCTCTGACACCAAAACCACAGCCGTATGATTGATGTAACACAAAGGCGATACTGCAATGACCATCAACATCTCAGTCTCCCTGATACTTTTTGATCCCTACTGAAAACCTGTGGTTTGAATTGAAAAGAGAATTCAGCATTCACATTATACCAAGGAATATCAAGGAGTTAGATATGTTTTGTTTGGTAGAGGTTCCCGAGATACTCTACAAATGTGTGTAACCCTGTTGTATTGCTTTTCAATGGCATACCTATAAGCAACCTTGAATTTTTACCTCAACTATTTTCAAAAGCCAGTCAAAATCTCACAATCCTCTTAACACTATACTGTAGCATAGCCTTCCATCGTACTCTTATAAATAAGCCTTCTAGTCAAGTATGTCTTTCCTGTCAGAAAAATACAAATGAACATTGGGTGCCATTATACATTTTCTATTGAATGTAGGTTGTTTGCGGAATTTCAACGCTGTTCTTCACCTTTCTCCTCTATTTCCACTCCCACGCAGCTACGACATGATGTTAAGCCTTTTGTTGTTTTCTTTAAGAAGAATCTTCAGCCTTGCTCATTTATCCTTAACATCTGACATTGCAGAGTTCTTCAATGTCCTAGCACTTCAAACTGCATTCCATCTTCTGTGCTGCATTTTAACCACCACAGCAGAACATTTTGATTAGCTGGTAATGATTGACTTAAACTCTTCCATATTTTTATTTCGTTATAGGACATGCAGTAAATGGATGACTACTGTAAAGATATGACAGTGAAATTGGCTCTATCTCTGTATATCTGTAGTTGATTCTCATTTTGAACTAAATGTGATTAAGGAATATTGCTGAAGCAACAGTATTCCTTATTTCAACAGCGCATCATACCTCAGCTGAGACTGTGTTTGTTCTAAGACGTCTAAGAAAACATTTACAACATGAACGGTAGTAAAAATAATTATCAGTTACATTGAACAATAAACGGATGAAAGGCATTATAAATGATTAACTACTAGGATATATAGCATCAAACCTGATTGCCTCTGCTATGAGATTAAGACTTGGACCTAAATGGATATTTTAGAAATATAAAGATATTAAACATAGACCATGATCAGCACACAAATGATTGATGGAGCACAAAACCATAGTGTTTCCCAAGTTTCATGTATTTCATGTACAGTATTTCAGCCAATTACTTGGAAGATGGAGACACTTATAGAGGGATTTTGCATCTCTACACCATCCAGAAATGTAACGTTTGTTTCCAGTATTTAATTGAGGCTTAAATAGGATTCAAATTCACGCACAAAACATGAAATAATCGACGCCACATAAACTTTTCCTCTTACTAAATATTATTAATCTGTGGATAATATTGTTAACTGAATTTTTTGTGACAATGAGTTTTGCTGGAGAAAAGGTGAGAGGATTCTCCATTTGTGTGCATTGAAAAGGGACAAATAATCCAGAGTGATACCACAACAGCACCACATAAATATTAAGGTTAGTTCAGAGAAGATTTACTAATAAATACAATTAATACCTTCATTTACTATAAATCCTAAATGATGTCTGCTGTAGAAAAGTACAGGAAAGTCCGCATAAGTTTTTCCTCCTAATACTGTTCAAAACAATCTAAAAACAATATTATTTTTCAATAAGAAATATCTAACTCTAGGGATTGATTCTGTGCATCCATAGTCCTGAATAAGATGATACAGTGGCCCACAAAAAATGGAGAAATTCTGAAAGATCCTCACGTATCCAATATATTCAGAAGTAGCATTCATCAGCAAAACAGACTTCATCCCAAACTTGGTGAACAGTCTGAGAGCTCGCATTGATTGGATGACGCACAAATCAATAGTCCCTTGACACTTGGCACTTTCGAACACTGACATTTTACACCTGAAAATCTAGTTACTGCTTTCTCAAAATTTCTCAATGGCAAAACAATTAAATCATATTGTAGGGCATCTGATAGGAGTGTAGCATTTAGAAGAGTGTGAATTTGTCTATGCCTATCTGTGCTTCTGTGATATGGAAGACAACTCCTTATTTAAATGTAGGTGTTTTTTGTTTTTTTTTGATATACAGTATGTGCTGCAGTCATCTAGAAGACACTCTAGCAAATTTATTACAGATCTCTCTCTCTTTCTCTCTCTCTCCCTCTCTTTCTCACTCTGTCTCTCGCTCTCTATCTTTCTCTCTCTTTCTCTCTTTCAATGTGTCTATATTTTATTCTTCAATCACACTTTACTTCTGCACGAATGCAATCCTCTGCTCCGCTCTGCTGCTCTCATTTGGGCCGCATATACACATTCACGGTGTGAGTTTTTTTCCAAAACACATGCGAGCAAGCTGATTGATATAAAAAAGACTTTGACAGACAAACGCACCACATTCACACCGCAGCTGTGGCACATTCCATGATAGATGAACTCTATTTTTGGAATGAAATTTCATCAACGTAAAAAAAATAAATAAAATACATCGATTAATAAATACATAAACTACACCATGGGATACTTGAAGATGTGTCTAAGAGAAATATGTTAGCTGAGGGCAATAACTGGAGCATATAATGTCCCAAATGTGCAATGAATTATACACAGTGGGACTTTGATTATTCAGGTATATTGCTTACTAACACTCGTCAGTACAGCTTGACATTTCAATCTGCTTTTTACTTTGCCTGAAAGCGACGTTTTTTATCTGTATTCTATAAGTTCTATATAGGTCCTATGCCCTCATATACAGTGCTGCTTAAAATGGTCTATAATTTTATGTAAATTGCACAGTCTGCACACTGCCACGCAATTATGCCGTGAGGTTAATTCAGACGCTGATTCAGTTTTTCTGTCTCGTTTGTGCTGCGGGAGAAAATGCACTCAAGAGCTGTGCTTACGGGATATATGACGCCACACTTTGAGAACCTGGACCAGGAACATGAGGCTTTTCTGAGGATTAAGAGACAGAAAACCATTATGTGGATAGTACAGGTATTTAAGCGAATGAATAGTCTGGTCAATGTACTTAAAGGAATTAAATGCAATTGAGATGCAGATGCAGGTATTGATGTTTTGTTTTGTGCTTGGTTGTGCACAGGATTTTGTAAAGATGGATAGTATTTATGAACCAAGTACCAGAATATTGCAACACAAAACTAGGTTGCCTCTCTGACACCAAAACCACAGCCGCATGATTGATGTAACACAAAAGCGATACCGTAATGACCATCAACATCTCAGTCCTATTGCTTTTGAACCCTACTGAAAACCTACGGTTTAAATCGAAAAGAGAATTCCACATTCACATTATATCCAGGAATATCAAGGAGTTCAATTTTTTTTTAATGTAGGAAGATTGAGTGACACTAATAGACATCATTTGATATTTACCTATACATATTTGAAATTAAATTTTGCTCTGTTTAAAATGTATTTAAAAAATGATACACAGAAATAATTGCATTGTTGGTCAAGCAAAAGATAAAGTTTACTGAGGAAAATATAAGAAGCAGAAAGTATTTTCAATGTAAATAAAATAAATTAATCCAGAAAACAAGTATATTTACAGCTGTAGCCAAGAGTAAAATATAAATCCATTACATGCCCAGAAATAGATATATTTCCAATGTAACACATTGCCACAATCTATATTTGTATTGAAACCTAAAGTGGCTGTGACCTAAACTGGAAATAATTTAATAATTTTTCTCAAGTTCATAGCTAGTGATGGTGTTGTTTTGTTTTAATCCCACTCACAAAGTTATTTTTCTAAAAAAAAAAAAAAAAAAAAAAAGTTCAAACTATTTTTTAAAATATAAACATTGTAATTTTACCCACATTTAATTTAAACCTCGATGAACCTGACCAGTCGGGCACTAAATATTCTGTAAATACATTGTGCTCGCTGACACCCACATGAATGTAAAAACCTCCCACTCATGCAACTTTTTCTTTTGTTTGACAAAATTCCAGACCAGATTCATAGCTCTAGTCTCAACCAGATGCCCTTAGAACCTTCCTGGCAAGAATATGAACAAAAATGTGTATTCATATCCGTATCCGTATTGATTTAGAATACATTATCTGTCCATTCTGAACAATATTTGTTTGAGAGAGAGAGAAGAAGAGAGAGATACAATGGATATAAAAAGTCTACACACCCTTGTTAAAATGGCAGTTTGTTGTTGGTGTAAAAAAAAAAAATGAAACCAAGATCAATCATATCAGAAATTGTTCCACATTCAGTGTGAAATTAAAATCAGATATTCTTCACATCTTCTCGTTTTCATCCGAATGCTGAAGCTATGGTCTGCAAAGAGCTTACAAAGCATGCATGGTATCACACTTGTTGAAAGGTATTGATCAGGAGAGGGGTATAAAAGAACTGGCAAAACATTAGATGTACCATGTAACATCATAAAGGCGAGAAATAGTGAAAACCACAGTGACATCACCAAGAACAGGACGTCTTTTCAAAATGTAGAAAAAAATACAAGACAGAAACGAACCAGGGAGCCTGCTAAGAAATCTACAACGTTAAAGGAGCAGCAGAAATATCTGATAAACACAGATTACATTTACATTTGACACCCTTATCAAGACACCCTTATCCAGAGTGACGTACGAAAGTGCTTTTAAGTCTCTATTGATGAATACATTAACACTGGTTCACTATGTTACAGACTTAAGATACCTTCAACCTAAAACCCGTTCAGGTATTTAATTTCATTAATTTTACACATACGACAAACAGGGAAAAAGTACTTGTTCAAGTGTTTCAGGAAAAGGTAGGGCTTCACTCATTGTTTGAAAATAGCCAGTGACTCATCTCATAGGACATCTAGGGGAACCTCAGTGCCAGAAGAGAAAAGAGTCTTGGTGTATTGATCACAGCACCTACCTGTGCTGGTAGTGCTGGTAGATCTGAGGGTGTGAGGTGCAGTGTGAGGAGTGATAAGAGCTTTGAGGTAAGAGGGAGTTGGTCCATTTTTGTCTTTGTAGGCAAGCATCAGTGTTTTGAATCTGAGATAACAATCTCAATGTGATAACAATATCTTGTGTTTTTCACATCTTGGCCTTTTCTCTGAAAAAAAGCTTAACTAAATCACCCCAAAAACAGGTGACCAAACGAGGTATGGTCTGATAAGTCTAATTCCAAAAGAAAAAATAATTCCATATTTGGTACAAAAAAAGCACATTACAAGTAATACACCACATGGTGCAGCATGGTGGTGGCAGCATTAGGGCTGCTTTTCTTCTGCCACATCTGGGGCTTTGATCAAGGTGAAGAGAATACCGTGATTTTTAGAGCAAAACCTTCAGGTGTCTGCTGGTAAGCTAAAGATGAAAAGGAAATTCAACTTTCAGCACAAGAGTAAACCCAAGGCATGCATCCAAAACAACAAAGGAATGGCTTAAACAAAAGAAGATCAATGTTTGAATGAGCTAGCCAGAGCTCAGACCTGAATCCAGCTAAAAATCTTGGAGGTGACCTGAACTGCTTACAATGTGAAGAATGTTCTTGCAAGAAAGAGTGGGAAAATATTAGCAAGTCACGATCTGCCATGTTGATAGACTCAGGGATCATGTTGACTGAGTGGTGGAATAAAATCAAAAGCTGCTTTATCAAGGTATTAGTTCATTAGACATGTACACACTCATTTATTGAAAGTGTTTTTTTTACTCTTTTTAAAAAAGTTTATGATTGTTTCCACAAAGAGTGGAAAAGGTTTTTTTTTCATCACAAAAGCCTGCCATTTTGAGCAGGGGTGTGTAAACTTTTTTATATCCATTGTATTGAGTCTTAGCTTCTTTAATTGTGTACTAGATCAACTTTTTATATTGCCCTAGTAACTATTGTGATATAACAATCTAACATTTGTATAGTATCCATAATGAAATATACTACAAAGCTGTGTAATCGCTGATGTATGATTATGTGCTATAACAATATTTTGTAACATAAACTGTATCTGTGGCAGTGTTTAAAAACCTACCCCTTCTTTTTTTGTAAACACATCCATTTTTCTGTAATGAAATGTCTGATGCGTGCTGAGTACAATGCAGCCTACACGTTATTCAAAACCTTATTTCCATATAAACCACTAAGAAGAAATAATCCCAGGCTAAAAATGTCAAACTTTCACAGATTGAAACTTTCTTTTCTGTGCAGTAGATCGTGACTGGTTCCTCCTTTCTTTCCCTCTAAATCGATTTGTGTGCTCGGTCAACACATGTAGTGAATGATTCATACTCGTCACTGCCGACTCACCTCATGAAGACATAGCTCACTCCTTTCCACTTTATCTCGCTTCGGCTCTCCATTTTTGTCTTACATGTACCACTGTTTGGCTCGAGGGAGGCTTCTCTCGAGCCACCGATCACATCAATCTCTCTTGTTCGGGGGCTACAGCTAAGTCCTCTCCTCTCCCAACACCCATTATTTTTTATCTGCTTACTTCAGGAAGCACATTATTGTGATAGAGAAAGAACAAGCTAGCTGGTAATGGAACTATAAAGGCATGACTAATAACGCCTGTATAAAGCAATGTCAGTGCCCTCCATTTTATCTTAGCCGACATGCTAATGACCGCTACCTAAGATAAATGTGATGTTTAGTGCTAGTGAAAAGCGAAAGGGCCATATGTTGAACCAAATAAATTCAAATCACCTATCAAATTGCAAATAACGAGGTGCTACGTTTGCAATTAGCCAGGATGAGGAAAGGCCAGACCTAGCACTTAGAATGAGCGCTTTACCAACAACTACAGATTTCCAGACCAAGAGATTCATGGGCTATTTTTGGAGTGTGGTGCATTGCAGCTTCTACCACAAAGCATTTAATACAAGCAATTACTCCAAAGCTGAAAATAAACTCTAAAAACTTTGAGTGGGCAAATTGTTTTTTTTTTAATCTCACTTTCAAACTTTGTGTTTCATGATTCAGCAGTCGCATAAAGAACTTCCGAGGTCTAGTTTGAGCCAGATGGTATCTTTGCCAAATATTTCTAAATTTATAAACCTACAGTATACAGCACACATTCTGCAAAGTCCTGACCCTGCAACTCCAGTTTCATCTATGTTCTCTGGCACTATTAGGCAACTTCTATGCTGTAACTTTCTATTAAAAACATTTTTTGAGAAGGCATTAGAGTATCTCTCCAGGCAGGACATGTATTAGATGATTCTTACCCAGGCAATAGCCATTATACCCAAAGCAAAAAGGCTGGGGCCTAGAAGGTTCCACAGGCCATGACGGTCCAGCTGAAGAGCCATAGACAGAGACATAGCCCCTAGCAGGTACAGCACCTACACAAATTGAGAAGAAATAGCATTAGGTCTCTCAAATACTCAAAAGGTGAAAGACTGTGAGTCCATGTCCTCTTGTATCTTTCCAATGCTGACACACTCCCAACAAACCATTTGAAACATAATTTTCAGTCAAGATATAGTCTCTCTGGCACATTAATTTATTGAAAAATGAGTTACCACTCTCATTATTACTCTCTCTCTCTCTCTCTCTCTCTCTCTCTCTCTCCAGAAAAAAACACACAATTTCTGTCTCCTCTGAGTTTCCATTCTTTCTGTCTTAAATTCCCACATGGCCATGAGAGCTCCAGAGGAAAAATAAAAGGAAATATTTACACACACTGAAGGAAATGCTGGAAATATTTGCTTCAATGCATATTTTGCTGAAAAGATGAGTACTAATATTCACATTTTTATATTTCAGCACTAAATCAGAGCTAAACAACTTCTTAACATATCAGAGCTAAAAAAAATGATTAAATAAAATCACAGTGGCCAGTATCAGTCCTAGTATAGGACTCAATATAGTTACAGAACATTAAATCATAATTTAGAGGGCAAAGACTGCTTGTTTTATTTTGGAATTGCTGATTTAAGGTTTGACAGTGTAGACATACATGTCAAGTCAACATTACCTGCTTAATGATGGATTTAAGTCTGGCCATGGCAATAACCGTAACCCAGACGGACATGAGGGAGCCGAGAAAATCACAGAACTGGAGGACGTCATACTCCATAATGCAGAACACTACAATGCCTGGTTGATCACAAGCATGGTAGAACTGTAGAAAGAAAAAAAGGAAAGAAAAAGAACTATTATGTATGTTTGACCAGTAATACAGCTGGATGTAATCAGGACTCCGTTAAGGGGAAGTACAAGACTGTGTTCCCCCTGGTTTAAAGCAATAAACAAAATGGCTATGAATATTTAAATACCATGCTTGGAAATTTATATACCAAGATACACTAATCAACATGTTTCAATTGGAACAAAAAAGAACCTCCTAGATTGAACTTTTTCATCAGATTGGAAAGAAAATGAGATCTCAGATGGTTGTAGGTACTAGAAACTGTTGATCTCCTGGGATTTACAGATATAACAGTCTCTAGAGTTCCTCACAGAAGTCAGAGCAGAATGGCCAGATTGGTTTGAAAAAAGCAGGTGATGTTTTTCCAGTCATCACTGTTGTGGAAAATCTCTTTGTAATCAAAAATCAAAACTTTCAAAGTCAAGGGGTTTAAGACTTAAACAAAAATCAGACTTTATTGAAAATGCTTGAACATAGTTGAGATTTCCGCAGATTATCTAAATCAATACAGATGTGATCCAGTGAATAGTTTACTACAGTTCTAAAAAAAACATATTTTTTTCATTTAATCACACCTCAACCAACCACCACAATTACCACATCATTCTCGTATTTTGTTTCGAATTCTGGACAGCTCAGTCAGCTCGTTGTTTTTTTGTTTGTTTGTTTGTTTGTTTGTTTGTTTGTTTTTTAAGTTTATTCTTGAATGCAAATTACCACTTAAGTTTGTCTTAATCATACTTTATCACACATTCAAAAGCTGATATTTCACTTTTAATCTTAATATTAATGCAAGTATCAATATCTTGAGCAATGAAACACTCAAATCGTCATGATTCTGAAACTTACATGGTTGTCTTTTAGACTTTGTTATTAGATTCTTGATTAGACCTGAGCGAATACACACTAATCATTCTCATATCATATTCCGATCATGTTAATCATCAGGTTGATTATTCCATATGATCAGAGTAGTTTCAGATTTTTTAGATTTATTTTCAGTGTAGCATTAGATTCCTTTTCTTGGCTGTTGGGAGTGGAACATGATGTGGTTTTCCTCTGTTGTATGTAGCACATCCACATCCATCAAGCTTTGGCATGTTGTGATCATCATGGTTAACTTTGTTACTGTGTGTAAGCTCAAACCAGTCTGGTCATTCTCTGCTCTCTTCAACATGGCATTTCCAAATACAGAACTGCTGGTCGTTGGAGGTTATAAGGTTTTTTCAACAATCTGTGTAAACTCTATCAACTCTTAAAAATGTAATAAATGAAATAAAATTGTAAAATATAACAGCCTTTTTGTCATTTTGGCACTTTGCTCTACTCCAGAAAGCTCCAGCCTATTGTAATTATGACAGTGCTCATCATCACTGCATATTAATTCCTGCACAGACTCGTTCGTTCGCACAGAACATGTTCAATGAGGATAATCAAAGATATACTCACAGTAGAGAAGAACATTGTGAAGATGTAGACGGAGGCCTCGAGCAAGTAATGGCTGCGAATGGCGATAGCCACCGGTGGCACAAACATCAGGTTACTCAGACAGAGCAGTAGCGTAGATAGTAGCTGAAATCCATATGAATAAGCTTCTGTGTTGTCTGTACAGCCCCAGCCTTCCCAACCTGGAAGACACACACATTAAAGGTTTTGACGCTCTACAAAACCCACTGTAAATTCATTGGGGATGTTTCACAGAATACAGTGTTATGATTAAAGGCTTGTCATAACAGACAGTATAACATACAATGCCTGGCATAAGTATTCAAACCCTCTTAATCTTTTCCACATTATGTAGTGAACTGAAATGGAATTAGCTGTCATTCTTTGTCAACTTTTATTACAAAATAACCAGAATATTGAAGTAGGGGTAAAAAGCAATATTGGTTGGGACATTATTTACATAATTGTTGAGTTTTGGATAAGTATTAACCCCATTGGTATAAAACTCCCAAATTAGCCCTTATAAAACTCACATAATTTGTTGAATGGAGTCCACCAGTGTGCATAATCTCTGGAAGGCCCCACATTTTGTTAGATAACATACCTAAACACACAGCATCATGAAGGCTAATGAGCTATCAGAACAAATCTGGAACAAAGTGTGAGCCCGTGTTGTTAATCCCAAACTGGTGATTCTGTCAGAGCACTATTAAATCCATTATTATAAAGTGTCAAGAATATTATAAAAGCACAATTCTGCATAGAGGAGACCATTCACCAAATATTAGTGATCAGGTCATGGTTACTCAAGGAAGAGGCCAAGAGATAACCTTTAATATTATGCTACCACCACCATGCTTCACTGTGTTCTCATAGTTAATTAATGGTCTTCAGGATGTTTAAAGTTTTGGAATTTGTTTTCTGCTTCCTTACACACATGAACTCAACCAAATAACACCTACATATCATGCTTGAAACACCAGAACAAGATTTTTCACACACATTTGTGGCTCATCTATGTGTCTTTGTGAACAGGTTCATAAATATAGATTGGATACTGTAAGCCTGCTGTGATGAAATGCTGTGGAAAATAGGCACATCACAGTCCTTTCTGAAGACACTAATTTTAATTAGGGCTGTCTAATCAGTACAATTCCCAAACAAAAATTCCCCCATCTCTCACAGCTCGAATACAAATTGAGTGGCAACAGCAACGATCATTCAGAGCTCTCGCAGACACTTGAGAAGAAATGCTGTGCCTGTGTAAGGAGTCAGAGCGCTCCTTCTTTAGATTAAAGAGAACATGTTTCAATGCCAGTTGTTTGCCTACAAATATCCATTAAACGGGAAGTTAGTTTAGGCAACTGCCAATTGAAATCGCAAGACAGAATCCAGAGGGAGAAACAAAACGTGAGACACAAGAGGATGCTTAATTGGGAGGTAATTGAGAGGCATTGATTTGCATATTTCCCAGCATTGTCCCATGTCCTGTAATTAAGCTACTATTTGATTCGTGATCCCTTATTCACAAGGTGAGATGAGTGACATACGTGTGATTCATCATTTAACTTAACCTGACAATTATGCCTGATTGTCGTTTAACTGTCAAGTGGTTGATTATCATGAAATTAGGGAATGATTTTGGAGATTAACATCCTATTACCCTTTAAACTGATTGAAGTACAAAGACAAGTGTTCAGAAAAATCTGTAAAGTAAATATAATAAATTCCATTCAAAGCTATTTTAGATGCAATATATTATAGTAAAGAGAACATTTAGGTATTTTAACCCCATACTGTGTTCTAGTCTCCTATTGGTTACTGTGAACTGTCATACGCCAGAAAAAGTTCAGTAAACTCTTCTTGTCGTGGCTCATTCCACCCATGTTTCAATGTGCATTAGCTCAAAAACAACAGCATGACCATATTTATGAGTGACTTGTAAAAAAAAAATGAAGAAAAATAAAGAACAATCAATAAGTGTGAATTATTGCTTAAGGTTACATTTGAATACCAAAAAAAAAAACATTTGAAGCACATAAGCATGTAAACAACAAATGAAAAACTGTAGCACTTTTGCTAAGCTGTGCTCTGATAAAATCCCTGCACAGTTTCCACTCGGGATCTGAATATGGACTGAAGGTCAAATTGCAGAGCAAACTGCAGAAATATCTGTATGCATGTAGGCAGGATCTAAGAAGAAATAAAGTATCCCAAGAAAAGGGTAAGATTGATCACCTGCTTTGCACTCGCATGCAGCGTACAAGTAGTTATTGGTGCGGAGGAGTTTGCACTGGCCATAAGTGCCACAGTCATTGATACATGGGGTCAGATAGGAGCGAAGATAAACTTCTGCTGTTATATTAGTGCACGCCTCAAACCTGCAACAAGGACAACAATAAGGACATTAGTACAAATTCACTGGACAGAATATAAACTCTCTCTTGGGATTGTTTTAAGCCTTCTCTGACTTTAATATAATGTCTATTCTGAAAGTTGCTTGGCAACGAGGGAAAACCTGTAAAACTAGATGAAAATGACCTAAGTTTAAAGGCATCTATAAACTATAGAAGCGAATATGGAGGTATATTCCCTAATGTTTTCCAAGTACAAACGTCTTTCTGTTGTATCTGAAATTGTGGTCTCAAACTTGATATGAACTCTCTGTCTCACTGGCTAATTTGCATTCGTGTTTTGAAAGTGCTGAAAAGTTTTGGCATGGTAGCTGTCAACATTGCACAGTATCTGAAAGGCTTTACGTCAACGTCTACCTCGATTGTACTGCTCGATAGTCCATGCCAGTCATGTGCAGAAAATATTATATGCATTCAAATGAATGTCTCTGAGGAAAACTGTGTGGCCTATATGCCTCATTAAAAGTGTATGGAGTTGATCAGGATTGGTTCAACCTACCCATGCTCTGTGGAACGTAGAGATCGGAGGCTGAGGAACCAGGTGCCAGTCTGGGGATACGGGATCCGTAGCTTGGTGATGTTTGTAGTGGTGTTCACGGACAAAAGGAATCCAGAAACGGACTCTTTTAAGATCAGTGACAGAGGATAAGAAGAGAAACAATAGATTTGTTACAGACAATTTGTTACAGTTATGACTTTGAGGTGAAGGTTAATGAAAACAAAAAAGTAAAGCAGCACTTTTTGCAATTTATCGTCATTTAATTTTATTTTATTTGTCATTATTAAATCTGAATTTTTAGAGACCACTTGCCCATCTTCTTTCAATCTGTCATCATTTTGAAAACAATATGGTTTGGTTTAAATTCATTTTGCTTTAGTGTTCTTAGCATTGATATCAGGGAAATGTGCTCCAAAAAAGTTCTTTTTGCATTGTCAGATTTCTCTGCAACAAATTTTGGCCAACAGCCAAAAATGACTAAAACAATATCCATTAATATTTCTAAACACAGAGTAAACATAACTATAAATAATCTGGAAATGTTTTAAAATGGAAAAGGTTTTATTAATGTATAACCTTGCCTTGGGGCGATCTGTCTTACGTATTAAAGTATTACGTTGTGTTTTGCCGTCAGTTTAACAAACGCAGTGCTACATACTGTCAATCTGTCTAAATATGGCTTTGCTGGTTAACTCTGCTATTTGTAGCCAAAGCATAAAATAAATAAAAAGTAAATGAATTTAATTGAATAATGTGTATTTCATATTTTTACAGTGTTATCGGTTGTCAACTGGTTGAGCATTTTAGTATTTCAGCAGAACTTGAAAAATAAACATAGAAGAGCTGACAAATACACAGAATAAAATCTGGCTGTAGTTTTATTTTCTAATCAAGAACCAGCTCAGATAGCCGATCTTCTGCTGTGGCTTATCCAATCATATGCATTTGTGTACAATTTTTAGGGATATAGACGTTAAATTCTACACAGATATGGATATTAGCTCAGAAACTGAAAATCTTTCACAGATATTTTATTCAGTTTAATCTCTCTGACCTGAAAGGCAACCTAATGACATGGCTAGTTTGAGAAAAAAAAAGAAAGGCTAGAACTCTAAAAAAAAAAAAATACTTAAACCGTTTAATTTATCGCGATTATCTAATCAGGGTTGAGTTTCTCAAAAGCATCACAGCACAATGATCATCATTAGTTCACAGTAAATGCTTTCTCTTCAGTTAAAATGACTTAAGAAACTCGACCTAATAGTTTAGGTTTAAAAAGGTAACTATTGTCACCATTCAGCTTTTTTTCTCTAGCTTTTCTGGTCCAAAAAAAAATAAAAAATGTATTAATATTTCCTGAACTCTCTGTATTTATAGATTTCCAATTATATCTGTCTAGTAACTAAGAGCTGGATAAAGAAATCAGCAGCCCAATGAAGCTAAAATATAAATCCTGTTTTCTATAGGGAGTCATTTATTTATTCATATGATTGGGGCTAAGCTCACAGGATGCATGGCTTACCAGACTCGCACTTGACGGAGGAGTTGTCTCGAAGGGCCAGAGGCATTCCATGATGCAGACAGCCAAATACTGTAATATTCTCCCCTTTAACTGATGACTTTGGAAAATAAAAACACATATATAAAAACATTTATTAATATTCAATTACAGGGACATAAGCATTAAACACACTACAATAACACTAGCATTATACATTACAAAAGCTGAAATGGATTATGTGCTGAATGCATGCCTTAAGGCCAAATTGGCAAAACTGAATGAATTACTACTTTGATATTTTAAAATATTTTGCACAATAATTATTAAAGGCAATGTTGTGCCTAAAGTACTGTGGGACTCTGAGGGCAATGGGGGAGCATGTGGCAGCATATGCCCTCTGAATGTTTGCAGCCATCTGAAAATAGAGATGTTCATCCTTGTATCTCCCTTGGCACATGAATTATAGAAAGGGATCCACACACACACACACACACACACACAGAGAGAGAGAGAGAGAGAGAGAGAGAGAGAGAGAGAGAGAGAGAGAGAGAGAGAGGGTGAGAGAGAGAGTGTCATGTCCTTTTTAGCTAATCAGCATTGTAACTCATGCTGTGGAGCTTTATGCTTTCTGAATGATGTTCTAAAGGATTTTAAATCCTGAAGCACCTTGTGTTATTGCTGCTGCCTTATTATACAAAACAACTAATGATTGGCCCTAAAAAGAAGCGGCTTGTGCCTGCTGGCTTGGGAAAAGTAATTTTTTAAAATCTAGGCTTCTAACCCAACCACTGATGAAGGGTTTAACATCTCAGAGGTACTTCCACAGCCAGGTCACGGTTAATGCTCATGTAAAATAGAGTTCTTATTCTTGACTCCGTCTTCATATTTAAATATAAATCTTACATTGCCTTTTAGATGACTCAAGCTCACATCGCACAATACTCAATAGCTGATTCATCCTTTTGTTATTTGGTGTTACTATTGTAAAGCTTCATTTAAAATAACCTCAAACACAAAGAAAAGAAGCTGTGTTATACCACAAAGAGAAAGTGGCATTATACTAGGCACTTACTTTATGTAGGACTAAATTATTAGGACTGAAACATTTGCTTCCTCTGACACATTAAGCCAACCTTTTCAGTGCATCTTTCAACTGTTGTGTCACAGGGGACTGTAACACACTATCTATCCTCTACAGCGGAAATGAGCTCAGAGAGACCTGTGTTTGGATAGTGTCTCTGATATTGACAAGGAAGAGAGAGCGTATCCTGCCCACCTTCCCAAGACTGAAATCATGTATATTATTGTTTGTTTGACTCTCAGTCATACAAAACCACGATTCAAACATGTGATCTCCAACACTATGGCGAAAATACTGTTTTTACTGTTTAAATGATCAATCCCATAATAGAAATTCTGATTTCTGTAAATGATTTTTAGTTTCTGATTGGGCTTAACAACTAAGTTTACTTTTAGTTTGGCTAGGTTTTGCTCATTCTCTGACTTCCTGCTCAAAACCAACATTAGGTCAGTGTCTTGTCGGTACAGTATCTACGCATTATAACAAGGAGGACCTAAAGTCATTCTACAAAGTTTGATCATTTGGAGGTAGAAATACAGCGAATATCATGAATGACCAATATACTGTAAGTAATTATTATTTATTATAAATAAGTATGTAATTTTACATTACATTTGATGGGTCTGTGACTTCTGTTTCAGAAAGTGCACAAGTATTAGCTGGAATAAAAGTTGATAACAACATGTGCCTCATTCCGTCCTGATCTCCACATGCCATCTATCTGTCATTCTCTTCAACCATATATGCAAATCCTGTAAAGCTCAAACAGAAATATCTAGAGCCCTTATCATTGTATTCGTCACCACAAACATAACAGCTTGCCATTTAAAATGTTCTCTGTTGATACTGTGCCAAGCACCTGTGTTGATTTGGCAAAAGACCAGATTCCAATCTGAGAAATACTCTTTCAAAAAATGACTGATGACTACCAGGTTTGAGCTTAGGGTACTGTTTGGCCGTCATTCAAATCGTCCTCATAGTTAACAAGCAACATGAAGGGTTTGTTCCAACATCTGAGTTAGAAAGACTGCGGGATAATGTCCAAATCAGCCACCAAATTGGAAAACCACATTTACTACAATATGGCTCACAAAAGGTCCTTCAAACCAGTAAAGCTTATCACAGGAAGGAATTAATGTCCGCTGCTTCTTGGTGTTACTTATGCATTTAAACCATAGAACAGATACTGGCTGGCTTTGTTATGTAAGGGCAAAGCAGAAGATGACTACTTGCTTTTTAGTAAATTTGTGCAGTGAACTAAAAAAAAATTTTTTTCCACACCTGTACTGTACAGCCCTTTTCATTAGCTCTTCTATTTAACTTCTGGTTTCTGTATGGTTTCATTCTCAAGCTTTTGTTGCTGAATCTTTTTGTTCTGTGTATGACAACCTTACTCATAGTTTTTTTCCACCTTTTATTCAATTTTTTTAGTTTTATTTTTCACATTCTTGGATGTTTGTGTGTATTTTATAAAATGAGGTAATATTAAGTCTACACTTGTCTTGGCCTATATAACTTGTGATATTTGGTCACAGTAAGTTACCTCACTTAGAAACTAAGATTATAGACTGTTGGGGGAAAAAAGCTAGAAAAATAAAGCCGCTTTGTTTTGGCTTTGACCATCTTTTACCGTTGGTTCACTTCTCATATGTGTGCACATGTTCTTAGTATTAGCACTTGATTTAGGAGAATCTTTATCTAGTGACAACATCTTGTTCTGTCTCTGAGATTTCCCTCAATAAGAATTATAAAATCTTACAGTGAATTGGAATCCATTTAATTCCAACTCTACCATCATTTTAGGTTCAGTTGTTATATCTGCTCTAATTATCATTTAGTCGGGATAGAATCCAGATCAAACTCTAACCTGACCAGGATAAATTGGTTCCTGAAGATGAATGAGTGAATAATTATCAGCTTCAAAAATACAGATGGCAATTTTTTGTGTACCTTTTTCTGTTTGCTGCTGGTGTGAGTTTTATCACAACAGATGGAATCCCAGCCAAAGTAAAAAAAAAAAAAAATTAAATTAAATTAAAATGTCTACTTTTCATGTTCATGGTTTTTTTCTGGTGAGCTTTTGAATCAAACGGGTGATGGATGAGATCCTATCATTTCTAAATGGACTTAATAAAAGAATGTCCATATCCAAGGCTTTACTTGTCACGTTGCTTATCTTTTAGCTGTGAATTACTATATTATATTTAATTAATAAAAAAAATGACAAAAGCCCTTCAAGGCCTATTAGAGCATGGCAGAAGACACAGTGATGATCTACCATTTATCATTCTATATGACGAGATCCAGATTCATTAGGCTATAGACATTTATATAACCCTTTTGGGTGTTATATAAGTTTCCTCTTATGTCTGAATCTGAATTAATCATAATTATTTTAACAGATACTGGTGTTAAGATATTATTCTTCCCCAGAAGCTTTACTTCAGCTAGAGACAACAGTGGCAAGGAAAAACCTCCAGAGACGAGAAGAAACCACGAGAGGAAAGAGAGTCAAAAGGGAACCCATCCACATCTTCTTAGCTTACAGCAGTGAAAGCTTACACACTAAATCCCTTGTTTACTATTGGTTTGTGTGTGTCAAGCACACAGGATGAGGCTTCGATGCAGTCATGGGGCAGGTTTACATTTTAACTAAATTGTCCATAATCTGAACTCTAAGTCAAAGAAAAAAACTAAAATGAAGCAAAGTTCAGATTAAAGCAAATAGATTACTGAGGGTGTAGCAAAGAGGAAAGATCAGTAAACATTCTCAACCAAAAAAATCTAACTCCACTGGTAAGACTGGTAATAAGTGCTGGAGGTGGGACTCAGGTGAGTGAGTATATTGAGTGTAAAAAATGTGCAAAAATCATTTCCATAGTCATAGCTTTCATACAAGCACATGGCTTTTTATATAAACCTATATCTGATGTTTGTTTTGAAAACTTGGCTTAAAAAAAAAGTGGATTTGTGAAGCATTTCTATGAAATGTAAATGCACAAAATAGATGCAAATAGATTCATTTAGCAAAGCCAAACTGAAAAGCATGTATTAAGTTAGTAAAAATCCATTTTCTCTGGGACAAATCCATAGTTTTAAAATGGGTTTAAAAAAAGTTTATCAAGTTTATGCCTTGGTATATTCAGAATAAACAAAGAATCATAAAATGATGAATAAATATTACCACAGCAAAGGTTTCATAGTTGATATTCGCTGCACATTTGCTACACGCCTCCGCATTCAAACAAAGGTTTTCATTCAAGGTTTTCATTATTAATAAAAGCACACTCCTATTTTGCTTTTATATTTTTTAACAATTCTTGCCTCATGTAATAGGTGAAATACTGGATATGCAATAATGTCATGTTTTACTTTTGCTTCTATTTTTAAGAAAGCTCTAAGAGATCTTAACTCACTGTGGATGTCAAGAATAAACAGCACAGACACAAACCTAATTTACATATTGTTTCCAACCCCTACTTTGCACTTGACATAATTCATGCAATTATTGTAAATCACCAGAAGCATACCCACTTTGTGTCCATGCATGGGCAAATTAGCTTGTGTTATTTGAGATCTTAGTAAATCCGTGCCAAGTGTTAATCACTATTCGTTTTAGGGGTCCTCAGTTTTTCTTCCATGTGTTGAAAACTGAGGATGATTCATGCCAGCTCTTCTGTCTCAAATATCCTGGATGGAGCTCAGTTCTTAATCTCAATTCTCATCTTGAAGGACATAATTAGTATGAGAGCATCAGCCTCTTGGGTCCTGCAGCAGTAACCTAAGACCCCATGCAGCTCTGACAAGGCTTAGGCTGTTAGGTTTGGCTTCAAACTGTCCACAAGAGCCACTTAAAACACTCCAGGGGAACATTTCCATTTCCTTCCCACACATACAGGCATGTCGACTTATCTTCATAGAGAATTGTCTCTCTCGTGTTTTGCCTCTTTCTCTCAGCCATGCACTCAAAGCCAAGGGCTAGAGGGTTTTTTATTTTATTTTTTGCTCTAGCTCATTCGCTCATCTTCACTCTTCTGTCTCGCACACTGACAGCTGTTCGAGGACAAATCTAGTGCCTAGTGGGACAATAGATTTGTGTGTGAGTGAGTATGTGTGTGGGATTCATCATATTAATATTAGCAAATAACAGCCATGGCAGGGTTAAATACTCCTTTTACATTTTATATTAGCTTTTAGACGATGGAGGGACGTGAAAAGATGAGAACGGAGCAAAACTTGTCACTTCATTGGTTCAGTGTGATCTCATGGTAATTCAGGCTAATACTGATCTACTGATGCTTGAATTATAAACTTATTCCAATTATTACATTGAATTATTCACATTCACTGGTATATAATGAAATTTATTGCTATCCAATAGTCATAAAATATTGATTTCAATGAAGATCAATTACATCAAGCTCAAAATATGTTTAAATCGCAAATAAATGTGATGGTAAACACTAATTTCATCTTCTGTTTTATTCTTCCAAATTGTATGTATTAGTATTTGAATTTCTACTTCGATGTGACCTTTTCCTGGCCTTTATTTTTGTTTCTTAGTTTCTCGTCACTTCAATTCAAAATCAATCCAAATAAAAACATGTGCAGTGGGCTTTTTTACTATTTTTTATTTTGTTTTTAAATCATTTTGCACAGCTTTAATTTTTATTTTGGTTAATGGACATGGCCTTTGTTTGTCTTTTGAGCCTCCAATTTTTTTTATGTTGTTGTTGGGTCACAATAAATGTTCTGCCAAGCTTTTCGAAAAATAAACACAATAATGCACCTCTTATTCATATCTGTATTTGTATCTATTCAGAACACATCTGTTTAGTTCAAATGATGTTTTCACCTTCAGTTACATCCCTACACTTATGTGAGCATTGGATATACAGAAAACAACAAAGTTGTCTTTTTTTACTATGGTAAATTATTGGAAAAACAAAACTATAAAAGGTATAAAATGTTGTGTTTTTTATCATACATATCAACTTTTGCTTTTTACTATATAAATTCTGGCAACATTAAGTATACATTCATTAATGCAGTGTTACTCACTGCACGGCTCGCGAGCCTCCTGCGGCTCGCCAAACTTTAATATGCGGCTCGCATGGCAGTAAATAATACGATGATATGATCATGTGGTTAAAATTTATTTTTCATTTAAATAACATTAAAAACAATCAGGGAAGCATAGAAAAACGAATGTGCTCTTTTACAAATAATAATATATATTTATATATATTATTTGACTCGTCACTGACTCACTGCGTTCTGCGCAATAGCCAGTTTTGGCGGCCTGCCAGAAGCTAGTTTGTGTTTCATGCTAGTTAACAATTGTGTTTACTGTACACACGGACTAAAAAATGGATCGATTTCTTATCAAACAATCCCGCGCACAAAATGAACAGCAACAAAGCAATGTGACAGTGACAAAAGAGGTAACTGATGGGGAGCATGCATCATCCGCAACTCGAGTAATTATTGTATTGCAATATTGTACATTGTATTTAAGCAGATCAGCTATTTAAGACTGAATAACTTGGCATACTTTGCGGTGAAAGTGGATCTCCTATTGACTTTGTCCTATCAGTGTGGCTCACATGAAAAAAATAGTGAAGACCACTGCATTAATGCTACAGTCACCTACAACATGGCAATGCATTTTATCTTGTATGCAAAAATTTGTTTATTTGGGATTTTAGTAATTAGCGACTACATTTCTGGAATTGAATATTCTGGAGTTAGATATAAACTTGGGAAAGAGTTTTGGTGTTTGTTACAAACCCTTTTGTTAGTTGTCTAGGGAACAAGGGTGCAACACTAAAACACTTAACGTGTACTGGAAAAATAATTGGAAACCGTAAAGTCAACCTTGATGTCTTATTTTGGTGAACCATTACCAATTACCACAAAACATAGTGTACATAAATTTACAAACTATATACAGCCAATAACAAAACCCAAAAATAACTCTCAAAAGAACGGGGACAAGAGAAAAGAACAAGACTGTGCCAAATCAAAGAAAGAAACAAAACATAACCAAACTTAAACAGGAAACAAAACTTCTAATCTAACTCAACCATCAGGACAACCCATCCATTAAAAATTTAGGGTGTCCACATGTATGTCACGTGACGTCCTACGTTCTTTGTCTCTCCCCCCGTTTAGTACTGTCATTTGATCAACCAGATAAACGGCAGGAAACACCAGAGAGACATGACCAAAACTGAGCCACGAACCACTGACTCAAAGAACATCGACTTAAACAAATTAATGCAAGGATGGTACAGGGCAAAACAAACACACGAGTCAACGACCAAACAACCAATAAAACGTGTGGCATGCCAGAGAGCTCCCGCCTCCTGAACAGGTGCACCTTTTAATCAACAGTAGGGCGCCCTCATTGGTGAATCCACGCGTTGCCGTCACGGTGATTGGCAGACACATATTGACCATGCAGGTAGTCGCATCGCCCTGCTAAAACAAAAATTAAGACACAGAACAAACAAAGGGAAGAAAACAAAAACAAAGTACCATTCCTGGAAACAAATAATAATATGGGACGTAACACTCCCCTCCATAAAAATAAACATGTAATGTTTATTTCAAACAAATACACCAGGCTACACTCTAGACAGAGCATCAGCTAGCATGTTCTCTGAATCCTTTTTATGCTAAATGTCAAGGTTATATCCCTGAACTACCAATGACCATCGCATAAGACGTTGATTCTTATTATACATTCTAGTCAGGAAAACTAGAGGGTTATGGTCAGTGTAAACAACTATACTGTAGGTGCACTTGAAGAACCCAGATACACTTCGAAAATCTGCAAAGCGAACAACAACGCCAATGTTTCCTTTTCAATGACAGAATAATTTTGTTGATGTTTATTAAACTTTTTTGAAAAGTAACAAACTGGATGATCGACTCCTGCATCATCTTCCTGCAGAAGCACTGCCCCAGCACCCACAGCGCTTGCGTCCACTTCCAGTTTAAAAGACCGTTCAAAATTTGGGGCAGCCAAGATTGGAGCACTAGATAACATAGCTTTCACTGCCTCAAATGCATTCTGGCAATCCTCAGTCCAGACAAACGAATTAACTGGGCTAAGCAAACTGGTCAGAGAGGCAACTACTGTAGAAAAGTTTTTACAAAAACTACGGTACGGTAGCCTGCCATACCCAGAAAACGTCTTAACTCTCGCCTAGAAGTAGGCACGGGAAAATCAGCAATAGCAGTCACTTTAGCCTCTACAGGCTTTACCTGGCCCTCTCCAACTTCTTTTTCCAGGTAAGTTACACTTGCCTTACCAAAGACACATTTAGACAGATTGAGAGTTAATGAAGCTTTCTCCAAACATTCAAACACTGTACGGATGAGTTTCAGATGTTCTGTCCACTCAGTTGAATACAGTACAAGGTCGTCTAAGCATTGCAATTTGGAACTCCAGCCAACACTGTTTGTATTAATCTTTGAAATGTGGCAGGTGCATTCTGTAATCCAAACGCCATGACGTGATATTGCATAAAACAGTCCGGCGTTACGAAAGCAGAGATGTCAGAAGCGCGAGACGTTAGCGGGACCTGCCATTACCCTTTCAATAAATCCAGCTTGCTGACAAATTTGGCAGAGCCCAAATTATCAATGCAGTCTTCCATTCTGGGTAATGGATAACAGTCCGGTACTGTAACTGCATTAACACGACGGTAGTCAGTGCAGAAACTAAACGAACCGTCTGGCTTGTGCACTAAAAGGCAAGGAGAACTCCTAGGAGGGCTACTACTGTGTTTAGCTAACCCATTCTGCAACAAATATTCAGTCTCTTGCTTCATAATAGATCTTTTAACAGCATTAACCCGATATGAATGTTGCTTAATAGGGGATGCACCATTAACATTAATATCGTGTTGCAACACGGTAGTTTGCGACGGAACATCTCCGAATAAAGACGGAAAATCAGTAATAACACCCACAATGTCTTGTCTCTGACCTTCAGGTAAATGAGAGATGTGTTGACAAACTTTAAAATCTAAGAATTGTCCAACTTGGCACACTGCTGAGAAGCATTACGTAGGATTATGTCATCTGCATCAACCTCATCCTCTAGATTTGATTGGACTTCACAAGTCAGAGCCACAGAATATTCCATGGGCCCTATGGTCACCTCAGTAGATCTGTTCTGTGAATTATCTCTGGTGTGATAAGCCTTGAGCATATTGATATGACAGACGCGCGACTTGCACTTTCTGTCAGGAGTTCGGATCACATAGTCTCGCTGATTTTTCTCAACACAACGTATGGACCTGAGAACCGTACTGATAAGGCAGAACCTTGAATAGGCAGCAACACTAATACTTCATCCCCAGGTTGAAAAGAACGATACACAGATTTGACATCATAGCGTTTCTTCATTTTAGACTGAGCAATGGCTAACGACTTCTGTGCCAAACTGCATGCATAATGCAATCGTTCACGAAAACGACTAACATAATCCAGCACATGCATCTCTGAATTCGAATCAACTTCCAGCATTTTCTCTTTGAGAACTTTTAACGGTCCTCTCACAGTGTGTCCAAACACCAACTGAGCTGGACTGAATCCCAAGGATTCTTGCACAGTTTCTCGGATTGCGAATAACACGAGAGGAACACCCTCATCCCAATCCTTTCCAGTTTCCAAGCAATATTTTCTCAACATAGATTTTAATGTCTGATGAAATCTTTCAATAGCCCCTTGGCTTTCAGGATGGTAAGCACTGGACACTCTGTGTTCTATAGATAGTGACTTTAAAACTTGTGCAAAAAGTCGTGATAGAAAATTTGTTCCCTGGTCAGTCTGTATAACTTTAGGGAGACCAAATGTGGAAAAGAATTTAAGCAACGTTTTTACGATCACTGGAGCAGTTATTTTTCTTAAAGGCACCGCCTCAGGAAATCTAGTAACTCTACACATAGTGCAATAGAATTGATTACCACACTTTGTTTTAGGTAACGTTCCAACACAGTCAACAAGCACCTCTTCAAACGCCTCACCCATTACACGGATAGGTGAAAGAGGAGCGGGTGGAATCAGCTGATTCAGTTTTCCCATTAGCTGGCACACATGGCAAGTGACAAAATTTAGCAACATCTCTCTTTATCCCTGGCCAAAAAAAATGTCTGAGAATGCGATGATAGGTCTTGGTCACTCCCAGATGACCAGACAAAAAATGTTCATGTGCCAAAGATAGAACATTTTGCCGATACTCACTAGGAACGACAATTTGATAGACTGCATTCCAGTCTATGTCTGCATCAACCACTGAGCTACACTTACGCATCAACATGCCACCTTCTAAAAAATAAAGCAATGTTTCTCTTTTCAACAGCATCAAGGCTAACAACGTTAGAGAAGCATTTGCTTAAGGTCTGATCTTGTTTCTGTGCAGCAATAATCTTTTCTCAAGTTAAAGGCAGCTTTAAGTTACTACTACCAAGCGCCTTTTCCGAGTGTTCTAAATTAGACTTCTGGAGCAACTCTGAGTTAGACTTTGTTATATCTCCAACCACATTGTGCACCATGAATGTATCCGTCAAATCAACATCATCCACAATTTTCCGTGACTGTGCTCGTGTGACTACGCACGCGGAAAACACATCTGGATAAGCTCTCGATAACTCATCAGTGGCTAGACTGATTTTCGGCGTATCAGTAACTTCCAACATGGGCATGACTTCACCCCCAGCTAGGTCATTCCCCAAGATAAAAGTTATCCCCTTTACTGGCAGTGAAGGACGTATACAAACCTTCATGTAACCTGTAACAAGCGCACACTTCAAGTACAGTGGAGTGGGACTTTAACCACGCCATCTCAATGCCCCGGACAAAGACATTTGAGCCACAATATGAGTCGGGTGTTAATGATAAAACATCAGCTAAAACAAAAGATTGATTTGCTCTGGTATCTCTTAGAATCTGTATTTATTTTTGATCACTAGCATCGTCAGATAAGAAAATCAACCCCTTCATCACGAAAGGTTTATAACCAACATCAGGAGCATCCTCCGTCCCTTCGGAACTAAAACGTTCTACATGTCACCTAGCATTCAGTAAGCCGACGCTTTTAGGTTGCTGTGTTTGTTGTTTACGTTTTAAAGCATCACAGTCTGCGATTAAATGGCCCTGTTTATGACAATAAAAACACTCTCGAACGTCTTTAGATGAAGGTGCGACCTTTGCCCGAGAAGACTGATCGGGTATAGGAAGAAAAGCCCGAACTGCGCTCTTATCTGTGCGTAAAGAAAACACCGTCTTATGTGTAAGGACAAATTCATCTGCTAAAACAGCAGCATGTGACAGCGACGATACCTTTTGCTCATTCAAATAAACCACGACACGTTCTGGTAGACAAACTGAATTAAGAATTAAAATAGGAGTCAACCTCGGTTTACCTAAATTGAGGTACTAACATAATATTTTTACCAACATCAAACGTACCCGTTACTGAGTTTACATCTGCCGGTGGAGAGACCATAGAGACTCGAGAGGGAACAGGTGCAGAAGGAGCTGGCATAACTTGAGGAGGAGGAACTGCCTGCAGGAGGAGGAACTGCCTGCCGCACCACCAACAATTTTCATGGCATCTAACTCCAATTGTCGCATCTTAACTTGTTTTTCAGCCTCAATCTCAAGTGTGCATATCTTAAGGCGCAAATCTAATACAGCCTGTCGTTTATCCGCTTTTTCTTGAGCTTCCATTTGTAAACGAGCTATCCGAACTTTTAATCTCGTATCCCCCTTAGAACCAGAGGAAACCGGTGAGAACGGATCAAATGGCGGCATGACAGTCCTGACCACATCCTCTGCACCAGTTCCGGAGAACGGCTCACTTCGCACATTCTCTCTATGGGTTACATCAGGACTAGAAATACCTTCCGCCCCAACTAACACAGAGTCTGAATCCGACACAACCAGAATTTTTAATTCAAGCAACCGATTCCACACAACGTTTTTAATCTCCTTCTTAAGTGATTGTCTCGCTACCGGAATTTGGAAATGACTCGCAATGGCTAGTAAATCATCCTTTCTACATTTGTCAAATAACTCCACAGTGGGGTTGTCAATAAAGGTTTTTAAATCATGTCATGATTTGTCATAAGTCATGATTACTACTCCTGTCCAACAAGCAACAACCCACGATTTAAACTTTTTCTCCAACCTACTGTACCAACACTCCCTAACCTGTACCATCACTTGATTTCCAGTACATGAACAGTGTTTAATTGTTCGGGACAAGCTGTTATAGATCCCGGACGAGCCCCCACTAATGTTACAAACCCTTTTGTTAGTTGTCTAGGGAACAAGGGTGCAACACTAAAACACTGAACGTGTACTGGAAAAATAATTGGAAACCGTAAAGTCAACCTTGATGTCTTATTTTGGTGAACCATTACCAATTACCACAAAACATATTGTGTACATAAATTTACAAACTATATACAGCCAATAACAAAACCCAAAAATAACTCACAAAAGAATGGGGACAAGAGAAAAGAACAAGACTGTGCCAAATCAAAGAAAGAAACAAAACATAACCAAACTTAAACAGGACACAAAACTTCTAATCTACCTCAACCATCACAATAACCCATACTTTAAACAAAAAAATAAATAAATCCTCCGCGTCCAAGACGCCCTAAATACACTACACTTACTAAAAACAAAAATACAAAGAGTGGCACGTGTCACTAACCTAGTGTACTAGACAGCAATCAGTGGCTCAGTGTTGCACATGTATGTCACGTGACGTCCTACCTGGTCTTTGTCTCTCCCCCATTTAGTACTGTCATTTGATCAACCAGATAACAAACGGCAGGAAACACCAGAGAGACATGACCAAAACTGAGCCACGAACCACTGACTCAATAAAGAACACCGACTTAAACAAATTAATGCAAGGATGGTACAGGGCAAAACAAGCACACGAGTCAACGACCAAACAACCAATAAAACATGTGTGGCATGCCAGAGAGCTCCCGCCTCCTGAACAGGTGCGCCTTTTAATCAACAGTAGGGCGCCCTCATTGGTGAATCCGCGCGTTGTCGTCACGGTGATTGGCAGACACATATTGACCATGCAGGTAGTCGCATCGCCCTGCTAAAACAAAAATTAAGACACAGAACGAACAAAGGGAAGAAAACAAAAACAAAGTACCATTCCCGGAAACAAATAATAATATGGGACGTAACAGTGTTCATGCACTGGGTGTTGAGGAGCCTGAATCAACTCCCCCTGGTGTTGTTTGGTCTACATCTTTTTCTGCACCCTGCTGCATTAGCTTGGACTTCGTTGTGTGGAAGGTAAAAGTGACATTTATTTTTTTTGCTGTGAGGGATTTTCTTGTTTGAAAGTAGGAAACCCAAGTACTGAACCCAAGTATCAGTATCAATACAATATTAGTATTATCCATGTATTACTACTTAGCCTAGCTAGGATTACAAGCACAGATTTCCTCTTCTTCAACTGATTTCTCTCTGACCCTGATATAGTGCCAGGTCCTTACAGGCTGCATTACCCATTTGGTGTTGAACATTGAATAATCTCCATGTAATTATGATAATGGGATCTCTCTGCAGGAAACTCAGCAGGAAATGACAAGGTTATGAGGAGTAGACCGATACATTCCAGGCTGTTTTGGTCCACACTAACTGCCCATGACATTATTGATATTCATGTAATAATAATATTGAAAGCTTTGCATTGTTCATAACTACAGCTTTCAATGAACATTTTGTCTGTGTGTACCCCTACATGCTTGCTTTGAAAATCCCATGTTGCATGATGTATCAAAAATCAATGGCTTGGATGCAGTTTCATTGTAAACACTTGAATAGAAACATCAAAAAATGACCAGTACTCAGAATTGAGCAGTATGAAGGTGGACTATTCTAATGTTTTTAACCAACCACCTCTGAAAATGTCACACCTTTAAAATTTTTTCAAAATCTTTTCACACATGAGCCCTTCTGAAAATTTACCAGAAATTGCCTAACGTCACATCCCGGTAGACTACTGTATCCACCAAGGATTAAAACTCTGGCTTCAATTTGCACTTTATCCCTTACACATTAACACTCATTACAATTTCTTTGTACACTACGTGAATGGAGCTATGCGCTGACCTTGTGATATTTCCTCAAGCCAAAAGCATAAATGAAGTCCATGAAGTGTTCTATTCAATGCCAAGTTGTGGCCAGTTTTGTCCTTAAAGTCTATGACCATCAATCTGGATCATAGGAGAGAGACTTCTCAGGGGAATTTAGGTTAATTAAATATTGGTTAACTATACCAAATAAATTTCCATAATTATCATAAAATATGGACTAGGTTGTTTATTCATTGTATTTCATTCTAGATCAATCACGTACCATTAAATTGTGTTTGAGAGTTTATATGGTCAATAGGCTTTACTAGCACTTATACTGCAGTGCAGAAATTAATTTTTGATTACAAGGTGCAAGGCAAATCAAAGGTAAATATTAATGCCTTTTACACAAGGACTTAATCTAAGCCTAACATATTAAAATGCATAACTGATAAAGCATTTTTTTTTTTATTTAAGCAAGCTCACCTTTTTTTCTTTGAATGGGATCAATATGTAATAAATAATTGTACTTCTGTATAAACATATTGAGCTTCACTACATGCATTAAGTTTGTCCTTTTCATGACATGATTAGGCTCATGATACTTCTGATCTCTGCATTTTAATGAAGTACACAAGACAGGTATTTTCAAAACTCAGAAAGTCTCTGTATTTTTAGTAGCTTAAAAAATGTATTGCCTCAAACCTCTCTATTTGAACATAGCTGGGCTTTGACACAACCACATGACTTTTTGTGTTTGTGTCTAATAGTGTTTGTATAGAAAATAGTTTTATATACGTGGTTATTTTAATCATATGTCATAAATGAGCAAAAAATGTATGATTGAAGTAGGAATTGCTCAATATGTTTAAAAAAGAAGTCAAGCAATCTATTACATATTGAGCCTATTAAAATAGTATAGTAGTAGATGTGAATTTGGTTAATATGGAATTTTGACATGTTGCTATGCTTTTTTTTCTCTGAAAGGGGTTGTTCGTATAGTAAGACTGCAAATTTCTCATTATACTGAGAATGAAATATACTGGGCATGCTGTTATAAAGATATAATCAACTTCAGGGTGTTATCGGCATTGCACAGTTTAATAACACCCCATTGTGTTTTGCTCCTTACATATACCATGGTCTGGCAAAACTACCACAGTTCTTGAAAATAAAGAGCTAGAGTAATTATTCCCAGAAGAGACTGCTTTGAGCAGCGTGTTCTGTAAGTATTTGTTAAAGTTAAAGTAGTCCAAAGAGTTGCAACAGGGCCTCAGGTCAGTTGCTGCATTGAATTTTATAGAGGCTTGTAACAATTTTTTACTAAGTTTACCTCTTTGATGCTTTGACATATAATGATTTTTCCTTTCCAAAAAGTCAGCCTGGGAACTACATTTCCAGCAACTAAACTGACTTACACTGGATTCATCACTACTGGAATGAGAATGTTTTGGCAGTGGGAGATAGTTAGCCATGTCCTCTACTCAGAGCCGATCCTGACCTCCCTGTGACCCTAAGCAAAATTCTGCTAAGGAGCCCTCCTACCTGACCCGTGAGCCATCAACTTAACTTTACTGTTATTTGCTCTTGCTGACATCAAACTTGAAGAGAACACAAGTTTACCTGATTGCATTTCTCGCATTTTACTCTCATTTTGTTTCTTTTTTCTCTTTTCATGGCCAGATGGATAGCGCCACTTCATATTGTCATCTACACAGTAAACATTACCACGCACTGTAAAATGAGGCAAGGGGAGGCGGGGCCTTGCGTAATTTGCAGGGCCCTACTCAACTTGCGTAGTGAGCGTATAGGGCCGATCGGCTCTGTCTCTACTGATTCTCTCTTCCCCCGTGTATTACAGCCACATTGCCATTGCAACAAAAGTGGTCACAGGCTAAGAAGATTTTTACTGAAAGAACTGAAATGTCTGCAATCAAAAGATAATGAAGAAGACAGACAGAGTTGTGAAGTGCAGTGAGCTTCATAGAGCCCAAAGGGAGGGATGGGGCCTAGGTGACTCTTCATATTCTTCTGTTTATGTGGATCCTCATTGGCATATGCAGTCAGCAGGTGGTTGAAGTATGAAATGGATAAAGCAAGTGGATGTCAACAAACAATAAAAGTTAAAGATATCTGGACAAATGTGTCATTTTTGTAGCAATTTACGTTTTTATATAATGACCAGTTACAGACAAACCACAATAAAGGACACCATATCATAATGTATAATTACCAAAAATGTAATTCATTATTTTATTCATGATTAATTAATATGGATCTGTTTACTTTTGTGTATCCATTACCAGTAATGTCTGAATGGTGTCACTTCAAATGTCCACTTAGATCTGTGTCCTAATGGGTTTCTTTTCCTGTCACATTTCATCCCCCAGCTGCCTCGATACAAAATGCTTTTTAGGAAAAGCAGTTGATGCACAGCCTACCAGATATTTGTTCTGCCCAGATCTGCAGGCAGTCGAGCCAAAAAGCTCATCTCTGGCCATAATAGGAAAGTGTAATGAGGTTGCTACTTTTTTATGACAGACCAGCTGTGCCTACACGCAAAGTGAGAATGAGCATTGACCAGTGCTGTCATCATGCCATCATTAACCTTGACTAAAGTGAAAACATTTTATTGAGTATTTTGCTTAAGTTGTCAAACATTCAAGGTTAGCAAATCAGTTCTTACCAACATCGTATGCGCATCGTCTTCACATCATGTATGGATAATTCCTTTAACACCTGTTGGTTCCATGACTCTAATCCTTTTTATCCAACTTTTTGATCACAGGCCCTGCCTCTGGCAAAGCCAATAACCCAAGGTCGGAAGCACAAATGGTTCCCATTAACTTGCTTGCTCATAAACCTGTACAACGACATCCATCACTTCACCGTCCTTGCGAGATAATTCCTATTCGACAGCATATGGCAGCAGGCGGAAATCATTTACTTTACAGCACCTACTCAAGAGGCTAGTCTTTACTTCAAATTTAAAACAGGCCTTTTTACAATGCCCGGTTCTACCATTAAATGACAAAGAGAAAAGCTAATCTCCAGCTAGCTTCTAAAGTGCTGATTGAGGAAAATGACTTTTTAGCTCCCTGGCACGGGTCGTTTCACCTCCATTGGCTTGACCAGAATTATACAAGACCGTTTATAATTACACCCTTTCTCAGTTGAACAAGTTTGACTGGAACAGTGGAAAATCGGATTCAGGATTATGTGTGGCAAATATTACATCCTTTTATTCAAAATGACTGTGCTGGAGAACAACTCTGAAATATTTCATTCAAATAACTGCATAGTCCCGGATCAGGTATTGCTTTTTAAAAATGAGGCTTTTCTTCCTTTTGCTTGCTTACTGATTAGTGATAGTGTGGTGTGGGCCAAAATCATCCCTGAACAGAACACAAATCATCCATTAACGTATGATGTACAAAGATGTTTAGAATTTATGAACATGTTTAGACAGCTAGACACTTTCAAAATTCACGCTCAGGTCTTTATTCTCTATTTCTCAGCGGGGATTTTATAAATTACTCAATGCCTGCCTTGTTTCCGCATATATTTCTTGGCGATAGTCCTGCATGAGATATCCAATAATGCCTGTTAATGGCATCGTCAGGGAAAAAAACAAGCAGGTGAAATGCTGAGGCACTTCTGTGATTGAATTTACATGCACAAGTTGGTTAATGGATACTTTTCCTATGCTATATGATCTTTTTTCTAACAACCAAAAAAAAAAACCAAATCTATTAAGGGAATTTAAATTGAGTTCTACTCCTATCACAAAGGGTTTGTCTTGCAGTCACTTCTTCACAATGCTGTAAATACACAATTGTATACCTGATGGCTGTTGAATTCTTGATTGTGATTGGCCAGTAGATGTTGATTAAGAAGTTGAAATTCCAACTGCAATTTAAACCTGAGTTTTATTTAAATGCACTTGCTTTAGTGCTTTAGTGCAGTTATTTTAGAAAATCAATGAAACAGTTCCTATTATGCTGTGTTGTATTAATGTTTTATTTAGTCATAATTCATATCACATGAAACTATGACTTTATATGATAATGAAATTTCCAGTGAAATGGTAGAAAATTAGTTCCTAGCATTTGTTATTAGTAAGATTACGGAACAGAAGTCCTCAACCATCGACAAAGAGTATATTGTTGAAACCCACAACCGGCCTAACTGTGGCCTTTTACATTCCACACATGCTCTTTTATATCTGTTCTCTCTGGTACAAGGGAAATATAAAGAACTGAATTATTGAAGATTTAATATTTCAACCACATGAGACACTGCTATGTAAGAGAACATAGCAGTCCCATTAAAGCTCACACCATATGAAACATCATGTGCTTGTATTTTTAGGAAGTCAGAGAGCCTGTGTATAGTGGAAGTGCCACATTAGATAGAACTACTGTAATAGTAAAATGATAAAAACAATTGTTTCTCTTTTACACTGAAAAGTGAGGTTTTCATTAAGGACATACAGTATTTATTTAACGTTTAGAGAAGGAGTCGTCACTGTCAGCACTTTGTAACGTCCGGTAAGTATTCTGCTACAGGAAGGTTTTCTAAACAAATTTTGCTTTCTCTTTAACATGACAAGCTGTCTTTTTATCCTCTTTTTATCAAGAGAGAAATAAATAATAGTCTGGTGTGCTGATCTAAGGCAAGTGATAACAGAAACTTAAATTCAATTAAAACCCTACTGGATGTGCTTTTATAGGACAATTAGAAATGGAGATGGAATAGGTCTTACATTATCTGTATGTTTTGGTTTATTTTAATATGCAGCTCTGATACATAATTAACATAATTGAAAAGAAAACAGCAAAATAAAAGAAACTACTGCACAATTTCTTTTTTCTTCTATATCCACAATGGATGTCAATTGGCACAATTTTCTACAAAGGTTGGCATTTTACAATGCATTTCCTGAAGTAAACAAGTTAATCCTTTCATTAAAAGCTGGATGGCTTTGAAAGATTGAATCTGTAATATGATAGAGATCGTTGCTTACCACATTGAGTTTGAGCTCCATGTTAAGAACCCCTCCGCTGTCCAGGACTGGCATGAGATTAATGGCGAAAACTGCTGCCCGGGCCGGAGGAATAGAGATGTTGGGCCCAAAGAAAATATAGAAGTGCACAGAGAAGGTATCCAACTCATTGCGTAACGTAGGTCGGATCGGCCAGCACTTATTGGTGTCAGCTGTGGGAGCCAAGTAGATGATGCTGTTCTCAGCCTTCAGCAGTGGACTCTGATCCGAGCTGTTCCGTGCCAGGTTGGGCAAGCTGGCAGCCGGCAGTGTTTCCGACAGAGAAAAACCCATCGCTGTGCCAAATGACTGGGGCATGTTCATGGCAGATGAGCCTTTAGTGATGCTCGGCTTGGAGCAGTCTAAAGGGAGAGGATCAGAGGATCAGGATTCAGGTTGAAATTCATAAGATGTGCACTGACTGAGTATGAGAATGATAAAGGATGACAAAGAAGCATAGTTAATGTGAAATGAAGATGTTGCACTCTCTAAGGAAAAAGTGACAGGGTGATTTAAGCATCAGGTCAGAGGAAAGATAAAAGTCTCTACCTGTCAATCCTCCACAACCATGAGCTACACCTCAGAGCTTTATCACTGTAGGAATATCTCAATTGTGACTTTCTAATTTTATCCAGAAATTCAACTCCAGCCTTACTTTTCTGATTGAAAAAGTTTTTGCTGGTGTGTGTGTGTGTGTGTGTGTGTGTGTGTGTGTGTGTGTGTGTGTGTGTGTGTGTGTGTGCATGTGTGTTTGTGTGTGTGTGTGCATGTGCGCGTGCTTGTGTGTATAAGAATATTGTATATTTATTGTATATTGAGAACATTTTAGTGTCTCAGTAGCAGAGATCCTACAATAAACAACCAAGGCATATTGAAGCAGGCAGAAAAAGGTGTTATGGTAAAGTCAGTGCACCTTCCCTCATATTAATTGGCTTATTTTCAATCTTAAATCAATAATCGCTTGTTTTAGATTTCGACAACATACCAAGCAGGATTTCAGTTTTAGAGAAAAAAAATGAAAAAGTTGTTGTTCAGATTAAATGTGGCTTACTAGGCATTTATAAGTAAGACATTATGATTTATTTATTTATTTAAGTACATTTAAGAAAACACACTTTGACCAAGGTTCTGTGCATCACATGAGGTAGTATTAAAAAACTCTAAAATAGTATTAGAATTAATATATATATATATATATAAAATAACACATAAAATAAATGATTATAACCTTTTGAACCTGATCAAATCGATGGTATTTTTTGCTTGCACATTCTTCAAAGTACACAATTTAAACATTGTATATTGATTCATGTTTAAAGGACAATCAGTTTAATAGGGGGTAAAATAAACCAGAAACAACAGCATGAGCATTTGTAATGCTAAACACATTACATTTATTTAAATATATGAAAATTAATTAATAAGGAATAGTTGCAGGAATTATGTGGACTGTATCCTGGGAACCAGCAGTAACCTATATAGCCAGGGGCACCGAGGCCAAAAAAAATCAGAGGGAGAAACAGAGGACCTGTCATATCTGAAAGAACCCTTCATTAGTATGTTAATTGTATTCCATTTAGCCAGTGTCTCTGATCAAACCAAGCCATTCTTCCACTCCTCCAAGATTATTGCCAAGCCATTGGAAAATGATAATGGGCTGAGGCATGCAATTAGAGATTTTTGTGTAGATTTGGGGAACCAGAAGCATCAACAAGCGGACGCTTACGGCATCCCAACCAGCTGGACACAGTTTTCATCATGTGAGACCACAGGTGGTGCTGCAAGAGGAACACATTATCAGAAGAAGAAAAAAGAAAATATAACTTATGTCAATCCTGCATTTTATCATGTATCGTTTTTCCTTAGCGGTAAAAACTGTATTTTGGATAAATGGGGGATGACTAAGCAACCGATGCCACAGCATCTCAATATTTCTGGCAGTTGGGTTTTTTAGAAAAAATCCTTTGTTTTAATAAAATTCGAGAAAAGCCGGGTTGTGCAAATCATTGAGGCACTGCCTTAATCATAACCCTCAAAAACCAACGTTTGGTTTTCTATTCCCGCTGGATGTTTGCTTTCAAACAAAGATGAACATATTGCTGTAGCAGTGGGAGTGCTCGCTGACATTTTCAGCACTTCCTGCATCTCAAAAAATTTGGATGTGGATACAATGGCAAGGCAAACAAGCAAAGATTAACAACCAAACATTCATGATCTAGGCTCTAAAATAAAAGTATTTTATTTTCCATAAGGTGCTACTCCCAGAGCCCATTAAACTCGTATTCCTCCAGCTTTCTCTCAATGTAGCAGTGTCATCCAATTGTCCTCCTGTGTTCTCCAGATATTACAGGGTAATAGGTGCTCAGCTTTGTCCACAAGAGTGACATTCATCACAAATAAGCAATTTGCGGGGAAAAATCTTCGCATGACCGTCCAGGTCCACTACAGCATGCTCACATTCACTCCACTGGAAATAACCAGCATCATCTCACAGTTTAAAGTAGCTTCATGCCTACTGGAAATTTATAGCAAAGCTAGTTGATTGATGAAAATATATGCAAGGTTGCCTTGCGAGATCAAAGTGTGCTTTATTGCTTCAGGCTCAGGACTAATACAACACAAGTTTAACAAAGGGCAGCTGCACACAATAGTGAAAGACAAAATAACAGAAAAGTTAAAGTGATGACATTAAAGAAAGTATACATAAATATGGTAGTGTTTAAGCAATTTCTAGGACCTAACACACTAGGTAAGACACACTTACTCTATCCTACACTAGTTCTAATTAAACGTTGTTTACAGACCATGAAATAGGCAACGCTGTGTGACAATAAAAGTGCACACCATCAGCAATAAGTGCAGAGATAAAGCCGAAACTACACTATCATTAACTTTTTCAATCAATACAAATCTGGTTGAGCAATGACAGCACTTTGATTTGTAAATATACACTGAAATAGACTTGGGCTTGTAACTAGTGTGAACAGTTACATTCTAACACTTTTTTTTTTTTTTTTTGCTTTGTTTGTTTTGCACTTTTCTGTTCTGGATTTCAGAACAAAACCATGTTTTTCCTCCTTTGCTCCATTGATGACTTCCTGTCTCCTCACAGGGGCACACCAATAAAACCGAAGTGAATGTTATCTTTTGGCAGGTAATGAAAGGAGCGCTGAACCTGATATAGATTTAAAAGCAGTGTGTGAAAAGAGTGGATAATGTCAGTGAGATTAACAGCGCTATAAAACGTCTACGTGAGTACGGGTAGGTGTGTAGCTGTAAAACTATTTCTGGTAATTGTCTTTTAACATGGGGGGCATCAGGTGTTGGGGGAGGGTGTTAACATGGGTCTGCACTGGAAGCTAGTGGGGTAATGATTGAAGTGTCACACCTGAGTCCTGTTATCCAACAGAAATTTATGTGATCTCTTATTTCTCTCTTCTCCGTCTCAATCACTCTATCAGATGTGAGATGTGAGATGTGTGTGTGTGTGTGTGTGTGTGTGTGTGTGTGTGTGTGTGTGTGTGTGTGTGTGTGTGTGTGTGTGTCAGTGAAGCAAACCAAAGGCAAGCTGAGTAAGCGGTAAGAAATCTCCAATTTTGTTAAGCTAAAGGTTTTAACAAAATATTAGTTTAAATGATTCATAAGAAAGAATACGTAACTGCTTTGACCATACTGAGGGTCAAAAATTAATGGCTTAATATCTTTAAATCACAGATAAAACCGTCAAATAGAACCTTTATAATTCAAAGTTTCTGAAGTATTAAAAGAATAATAAATCAAATGTGAGCTAGGGTTGAGAGTAAGCTGAGATTTTTTTTCCACAAAACTCCCACTGTGGGTCTGAGAGAAGATGAATGAGTGGAGTGGACAGCTGAGAAGTGGGAGGCTGGCACATGTTTGTGGAGTAACTTCCACCCTCAGACTTCCACCTACGCCAAATCGCACCTCTAAGTAGTGATGCTGTCGACTCCATTGTGTATTTCCAATTAGCACTATTTTTTACAACAGAATTTTTTCTTCCTTACATGTTCCTCAGCAATCTCGCAGCTGCAGTGCTGGCAGGAGAGCGCCAGTATAGGAAAAGAGATGCAGTATGTAATCATTTGTATGAAGATCCAGGGGCTGTGTTGGCCCTTGACTGAGCTCGACTTCAGCAGAGGTCAAGCAAAATATCACACAGCGCGGCTCCTGCTGTATTGCTATGGTAACTGAGCCTGCTAAGAGAGACAAGGTGCAAGGAAAAGAGCACATTAGACAAGGCTACGTCTGAAGACTAGACTTCTTCCCTGCAGACTTCTATCAATGTATTGCTGAATGCTCTGGTATGAGTCCTATCAATTTCAAAAACTCTGGTTCAATATGCAAGCCACTTAATACTAAAGCCGGTACCTAGCCCTGTTTTCCTGCCACAAGGGTTTTCAATAGGCAGCTTCCAAAGAAGAAGAAATTCTCATATAAGTCATTTTGAATTTTGATGGACAGGAAATCACTTGACACTTGATGAATGTTTGATATGTTGCTTTATCTTTTTTTCATTTCAAAGGCGAGATTTCAAAAGACTAGCATGACAGTTAGACAGTGAGTTGATGACTACCTATACTTTGACAGTTTTCACTTAAACAGCACATCTATATGAAATATTTATGAGATGCCATTTTCAGTGGCTACTATTCAACATATTTCTCATGCTATGATTGTTACGCATGTTAGTGAAATACCTGGAAGAAAAAAAGCCAAAAAAACATATACAAACATGCGACAATCGACAGTGTACACAGTCTATACAGCTCATTATGTATCCTCGTATCATGACAATATCTGCCATTAATGACATTAGGCATCAGCCACTGTGTCTCACAAGACCTTATAACATGTCTCACTGAGCACTCATATGTGTTATCTGTTATCACTAAACATTTTCTGCACATATGTCCAGGTTTCTGTACGTTTCATGTAGTACGTCAAGCTTTTATTATTGTCATGTGTATGTGTTGTCATGTGCTCCTCATCCTTGCATATCTAGTTTATGATTATGTTCTTGGTGCACTTCGTAATACAGCTGCCTCTGTATAATACTGACACTTGGACACTGTGTGACACACATGGAAATGGCCACCAGGAAATGACCACCAGCACCAGCTACAACAAACAGTATATTGGTTATACCACACCATCATTAGTGACACACATTAACCCAAAGCTATTACTGTGGCATCTGCATGGCAACTCGATATTTCTCTCAACAATGCAGATTACTGACTCATCTGAATCATGTTTATGATACACACAGCTCTGTGATGAGGCAAGTGGAGGCTCAGTGGCTCAGGCTTTGGGCAACTGATCAGAAAGTTCTGAGTTCAGATCCTGAAATCTCTAAGCTGTCAGTCCTGTTGATCCTTGAGCAAGACCCTTCACTTTGATCTGCTCAGCCTAACTGTAAGAGGCTTTGGACCTTAAAAAGCATTTCCTGAACAAATAATTGCAATGTTACTACTACAGTAGCTGTAAACTAGAGATATAAGTGAATATGAATATTTGGACTGAACATATAAAATAGATACCATGTTATATATGGGTACAAATACAGATATAATTAGGAGGAACAGTATTTATTTTTTCCTTTTGGACTCCTAGACCAGTGGGAAGCACTGAAGTGTGATCCTGTTCATATATGAAGCTCATAGGCAAACAAGCATCATGTCGTGTGAGATATTTATTTATACCATGAAGAAATGGGTTTTCTTGTGTTTTTTTTTGGAAGCGCAATGGCTTTTAAATAAAAGCCGTTCTGTTTTGGTAACTTCCATTTCAGGTTTACATCCAAATAGATATTTAGAGTACTAAACAGATGCAAATGCATATTCTAATAGTGCCATTGGGTTAGACTTCTACTGTAAACAGATACTTTTGGTGAGAAATGCAAATGCACAGGCTTAGTGCTAACTTGAGATTGTTTTGTATTCAGAAAGAGCATCTTAAAAATCTGCCTCAGGCTTGCAGCTGGATCTTTTCTGAAGGGTTTAAAATATTTTATTGTTGTATAAAACCTTCTGTCTGGTGCTCAAAAGGTGAATGACAGCTCCAAAATCTGATGACAGCCTTTGTAGAAACACCAGATTATTTACTGGTGTATGTTATTTACAGATTATTTATGGGTGTATCACAACAACCTGCAGTCATCATAAGTAAGCAGTACAAATGAAGTCACATACAGTAAATATTCATTTTGTATGAATATTGTATAAATTTCCTGTTTTTTATCCTGTTTTTCTAAAACTCCTGGTCTGGTATGAAACTTTCTGGGTATTAGTTACATAAATGGACCAACGTTTGCTCTTGGCAGGCGTCTAAAATCTTGAGGCTGAATATTCTAGCAGCCGCAGACATCTTGCAGTAAAGAGCACCGGATACCAACCTCTGGATTTTGAAAGAACCTTCAGTGTAATCTATTAACACCATATTATCTTCTCCTCAGTGAAAGAATCTGCCTGTCTGCTTTTAAGTGTGTGTGTGTGTGTGTGTGTGTGTTTGTGTGTGTGTGTGTGTAGTGGTTTGCCAAATATCAGTCTTATTATGCCATCAGCAAGGCTTTGCACTGTACAGGCCTACTAATAGATTTCTTATTGTTCAGCTATTAACAGATACGCTATATTTAGTTGCCCATTTGCTATTATAATAGCCTCCACTCTTCTGGAAATTCTCTCCACTAGATTTTGTAGCATGGCTGTGGGGTATGTGCCCATTCAGCCACGAGAGCATTAGTAAGGTCAGGCTGATGCTCTGGTGTTAGGCGAGGAGGACTAGGACGCAGTCAATGTTTTAATCCACCCCAAATGTGTTCAGTGGAGTTGAGGTCAGGGCTCTGTGCAGGCTACTGAAGTTCTTCCACACAGACCTTGGCAGACCATGTCTTCACGGAGCTCGTATTATGCACAGAGGCCTTGTCATGCTGGGATATAATAAAGACTTTTAGTTCCAGTGAAGGGAAATTGCAATGCTACAGCATGCAAAAACATTCTAGACAATTGTGTACTTCCAACTTTGTGGCAACAGTTTGGGGGAAAAGAAATCTGGTTGTGCTGCTCAGTTGTACATAGATTTTTGCCCATACTGTATAATGATTCTTAGCTTTCCTGTTATGAATATCACAAGCAGTCATCACTAAGTATTAATCAGAAATTTACAGATGAGTTTGTTGGCTTGTAAGAATGCCATTGATCTTTAGACGTGTTATCTGACATTTCCTGATTTGGTATTTGTGGTATTTCAGAATCATCGTTTGCAGAGTCAGAAGACATGCCACATTAAGCAGTGTGAGGAATTGATTTGTCCTCTGTATGCATACTAATTAAGAGCATTGACTATAGCGGTTAAGCAATATCCTTTCAGACAACCCAGTATTCACAGCTACACTTCTACATACCAAGAGGTTTGTCATGATTATTGACTGAACTTCACTTATTATCACATAGTGTATTATACATCTTGTACACCACTATATCAAATGATTTCCAGAAGGATATGTTAAAACAAAGCCTGCCAGATATCTGAAACATATCAATTATCATCAGTAAAAGCAAACGTGAAAAGAAAAGAAGAGAAAGAAAAACTCAGCACTGCAAGGTTGACACAACTGATCCATTTCACACAACTTACTGACTTACAGAAGTCATCTAGCAATAACTGAATAGATGGTGATATAAATAGGTATATTTTATGAGGCTCAGAGGTGAGAGGCCTTCATCCAGCCAAAAGGTGTTATGCAGTATGATTACATGCAATTAAAAGTGACAGCCTTTCATTAGCGACATTGAATCTCTGCCTTGGGCAAGATGATCAAATGCACTTAAACACAGATACAAAAGCTCCCTACCTTTCTTTCTGCTCCTGTTTATCTTACTAAATGAAAATCAGTCTGAAAAGTGTGAAGGATTTTGGGAAGAATTTGAAAATCCCGTTCCATTATGTCTAGGTTTACAATATAACAGAGTAAAGCAACATTGATTATTCATTCATTCATTCATTTTCTACCGCTTATCCGAACTACCTCGGGCATCATCGGGCATCAAGGCAGGATTCACCCTGGACGGAGTGCCAACCCATCGCAGGCACACACACACACTCTCATTCTCTCACGCAATCACACACTACGGACAGTTTTTCCAGAGATGCCAATCAACCTACCATGCATGTCTTTGGACCGGGGGAGGAAACCGGAGTACCCGGAGGAAACCCCCGAGGCACGGGGAGAACATGCAAACTCCACTCACACAAGGCGGAGGCGGGATTCAAACCCCCAACCCTGGAGGTGTGAGGCGAACGTGCTAACCACTAAGCCACCGTGCCCCCCCACACTGATTATTGTTACTGCTAATTCAGATGCTTTCTGGATTTAATAACATTAGAACATCATGATATCTGACTTTGTAGCTCACTGAATGGTTCAGAATACATTTAGCAATGCAATGACCCTTTTTGGGCCCTTAAAGAAACTTGTAACAAGTTACACATTGCTAATTGTATTATTTAATGAAATTGTGTATAATATTTATGAGTTTTAAGTAATATTTATGAGTTTTAAGCAACCATTTGGTTTTGATATGTGACGTGACATATGGCCAAGTATGGTGACCCATACTCAGAATACGTTCTCAGCATTTAACCCATCCAAAGTGCACACACACACCGTGAACACACACCCGGAGCAGTGGGCAGCAATTTGGGGGGGTTCAGCGCCTTGCTCAAGGGCACCTCAGTCGTGGCCGGCCCGAGATTGGAACCCACAACCTTAGGGTTAGGAGTCAAACTCTCTAACCACTAGGCCATGATATGCCACATCATTATTATGTGACTCTGACATGCCCCGTTTTCTCAAAGACAGAAAGTCAGGAGATCAAGGAATTCAAAGGAAAATGTATTAATACAACTTTATTGTACACCAAAGCTCACTTGACCCAAGTGTCATGTTTGTCGCAACCACAACTGACAAAAGTAGGCTTACAACTGGTGGAATAAGCTATTTATGTAGGCCATGAAGCTTTATATAAAATTCCTTTACAGTATGTAAAGTGATAAAGGGTATTCAATTTATATTAAACATGATTCACCAATGTTCAGTTAAAAATATATTTGGCTGTTCTAAATTGATAACATGACATAAAACAATCCTTATTAAAATTGCACATTTACCAGATCCAGAATTAACAAAAAATGTTTAGCAGAGCTAATAGAGTCTGTCTAGGATATCCATTGCAGATACTGGGCCAAAAGTACAGTCATTCATCTTCTGTTACTATTTCTCAGGGTTGTGGTAGATCCCGCATGAGGTGGGAACACAGCTTAAATCTACTGAGCTTCCTTTCTGGCTTCCAACAACAGGAACTACACAACTCCTCTTGTTTGACAGTCAACCTTACATGAGAGTTTTCCGCTGGACTGAAAAATGTAGTCGCTTCTATCCTGGCTATATTGTGACGAAGATAAAAAGCTCTTTCCTGTGTCTCAGCATTATCTGAGAGCAATGTCAACCAAGGTCTTCCTGCACCTTGTAAGATGGATGAGAATCCTCTGGAATGTCTTTAGTATCTAATGCACAAGGCTTGTCCACACAGAGTGGATTTAAAGTTTAATATTGTACGTGAGGCTTTCACAGAATGAGGACAGAAACATAAAGAGCACAAGGTGGGAGTTTTTGAGATCTTTCATTGCTTTTAAAACATCGTACTGTGGGATTTTTCTCAGTTAAACACTAAACACAGTCTCAATCAATTAAGTTCATTCTTCTTAGCTTGTTGCGTATAAACTGTTAGACTAGTACATTCTTGCCTTTATTCTGGTATGCATTTCCAAGCTTTATCTTTTGTACATTTTTCCGTAACATTATCAACAATTTTCAAATACATCCTTGGATTATGTTCTGCTTTAATGGTAAAATAAATCCTTTGCCTTGCATTTTCTACGTTCCCTTGTGATCCTGCTGCCTGCACAGTGAATTCAATGCTATTCTTTAACTTTAACACAAGCCCACAGAACCAAAACACACTAAACCTATTTAATTGCTTCTCTCAAGGCCCAGAGTCTTGATAAGGATGGGTAAGCAGACTCAAGAAAGACTATCTCTACTCCTGCTTTGATAAGAGTTCTTGTGGTGAGAAGGAAGCTCATTTCATTTCACATCTGACTCTTTTCACTTTTCTTTCTCTCTCTACTCTGTAATAAATGTTACTCTTCCTTTTTTTGCCCTACTTCTCCTGCCTCCTCCACTATAAGTGTCACTGGATGTTGAAAAAGAAGATTATCAGGCTTCGTTTTAAAATTCTCCACATTTCAAGCCTCCAGAAATCTAAATACGTCCTGTTTTATGATCAACACATTTCTTACAAGTAGCATTTAGCTTACTAGACAATTGACCCATAAACCTAAGGGTGGTCCTTTAGTATTAAAGCGATTTGTGGGTCACCCTGGTATCTGCACCAGATCCAGTTTAATAAGCCTGAGGAAAATGTAAACAGGATGGACTTGTTAATTTAGACATACTGTATGTCTGACTCTTCTCTCTGACTGGCTGCACACAGTAAATAGTTTTTGCTCCAAATTTTTTGGCACTCCAGACAGCAATTATAAAAGAAAAAAGGGCCTGTACCACAGTGCTTGAGTTTCAAGCACACATTTTGTAGATTATTGTGTGCATTTTCACAAATGTGTACGTGTTCAGTTTTTTTTTTTTTAAGTCCTAGGATGTCAAGGTATGTTTCAAAACTGATTAACTTCCTCCTGCCACAGGAAGGTTGCTTTCTTCAAATCTTAATTGGCGGAAAATCTTCCAATCACCATATTAGACATCATGAGGTTATCATACATTATTACCTCATACTTCTTAATTACACACCGAACTATACATGAATTCTGATGTCAGGCCAGAAATCGTAATTATTTACATACTTCACTACTGAGATTTCTTTCCCTGAAAAAATGTGGAAAAAGTGGCAGATTCGCAGGAATCTTCTCAAATATAAGAAACAAAAACAAACAGAACACAGTAACATACATACTAGTAATAGTGTCTGTACCTTATATAGAAATCCTCCAGCTTTACAAAACCAAATCTTCAGAGGCCAATTTACTAGAAATCTTCAACAACAACAACAACAACAACAACAACAACAACAACAACAACAATAATAATAATAATAATAATAATAATAATAATAATAATAATAATACAAGCTCCTCAGTGGCAAGGCACCGGGGTGGATGAGATCCGCCCTGAGTACCTCAAGTCTCTGGATGTTGTGGGGCTGTCTTGGTTGACACACCTCTGCAACGTCGCATGGAGGCTGGGGACAGTGCCTCTGGACTGGCAGACTGGGGTGGTGTTCCCTCTGTTTAAGAAGGGGGACCGGAGGGTGTGTTCCAACTACAGGGGGATCACACTCCTCAGCCTCCCCGGAAAAGTCTATGCCAGGGTACTGGAGAGGAGAATTCGGCCGATAGTCGAACCTCGGATTCAGGAGGAACAATGCGGGTTTCGTCCCGGTCGTGGAACACTGGACCATCTCTATACCCTCGCCAGGTTGCTGGAGGGTTCATGGGAGTTTGCCCAACCAGTCCACATGTGCTTTGTGGATCTGGAGAAGGCATTCGACTGTGTCCCTCGTGGTGACCTGTGGGGGGTGCTCTGGGAGAATGGGGTCCGGGGCCCTCTGCTAAGGGCTGTCCGGTCCCTATATGACCGGAGCAGGAGTTTGGTTCGCATTGCCGGCAGTAAGTCCCGGTGTTCCCGGTGCATGTTGGACTCCGGCAGGGCTGCCCTTTGTCACCGGTCCTGTTCATTATCTATATGGACAGGATTTCTAGGCGCAGTCGGGGGGGCCGGAGGGAGTCTGGTTTGGGGACCACAGGATTTCGTCTATGCTTTTTGCAGATGATGTTGTCCTGTTGGCTTCCTCAAATCAGGACCTTCAGCGTGCACTGGGACGGTTTGCAGCCGAGTGTGAAGCGGCAGGGATGAGAATCAGCACCTCCAAGTCTGAGGCCATGGTTCTCAACCGGAAAAGGGTGGCTTGCCCACTTCAGGTTGGTGGAGAGCTCCTGCCTCAAGTGGAGGAGTTTAAGTATCTTGGGGTCTTGTTCACGAGTGAGGGAAGGATGGAGCGGGAGATCGACAGGCGGATCGGTGCATCTTCTGCAGTGATGCGGTCGATGTACCGGTCTGTTGTGGTGAAGAAAGAGCTGAGCCGCAAGGCGAAGCTCTCTATTTACCAGTCGATCTACGTTCCTACCCTCACCTATGGTCATGAGCTTTGGGTCATGACCGAAAGGACAAGATCCCGGATACAGGCGGCCGAAATGAGTTTCCTCCACAGGGTGGCTGGGCGCTCCCTTAGAGACAGGGTGAGGAGCTCTGTCACCCGGGAGGAGCTCAGAGTAGAGCCGCTGCTCCTCCACATCGAGAGGAGTCAGCTAAGGTGGCTCGGGCATCTGTTCCGGATGCCTCCTGGACGCCTCCCTGGGGAGGTGTTCCGGGCATGTCCAACCGGGAGGCTTGGCCCCGGGGAAGACCTAGGACACGCTGGAGGGACTATGTCTCTCGGCTGGCCTGGGAACGCCTCGGTATTCCCCCGGAAGAGCTGGAGGAAGTGTCTGGGGAGAGGGAAGTCTGGGCGTCCTTGCTTAGACTGCTGCCCCCGCGACCCGGCCCCGGATAAGCGGTAGAAAATGAATGGATGGATGAATAATAATAATACATTTATTTAGAAGTGGTGATTTCTGTGGTCCAATCCTCAAAATATACAAAACATTTAAAAGGCTATGGATACAGAAAATACTGCTAAAATGATGGAAGCTCAGTGCTAACATTGTGAAATGCTTGCTAAAGCAGTTTAGCTGATGATGGCCATGTATTAAAACAATCCAGACATGATTAGATTTGCCACAGTGACGCAGTACACCAAGTTCTTTCCACTGATTTAACTGAATGGCATCTGGTAGCTATTTATTTTACAAATCTCAACATCTTTTGGTAATTACTGATATTCAAATTCTTAATATTTGGACACGATTTTGTGAAGGTGTGCCAAAATCGCTTGATCTTGTAAATTATTAAATAAAATATTATGGTTCATAAAAAGTTGAATTCGTGCTAACTCATAATACAAGCAGCAGTAGACAGCAAAGAAAATGAAGTGAAATGAAGTGACTGCTATGATTCTGTGACCAAACAGCTTGAAATGAGCAAAGGAACAATACAAATAATGCTCTTTACTTGCACAGAGATTATTTTTCAGAATGCCACTGTTATGCTTGTGATCATTCATGTTCTGATCAATCCTTCACACTTTCTGCAGCATTAAATAAGCCCTGCAACATCTGCCCATGGCTCTGTTCTAAATTGTTTGTCTTGCTGTGTGGAGTAGACTGCAGGTAATTAGTTTACCGAGACCAGTGGCCTGTGTTGCTGCCCTAGCCTTGCTTCGTTTCACTAATTAACAGTGCAATAGGTGCTCTGTAGGCATATCACCACAAATTAAGGCCATTAAATTAGAGATAATGGAAATACTGCTTTATGTATCTTTTTTTCCCCTGCATTCCTTTTTTAGTACTTATATCCGGTGTTAATCTTGTGTATATAAAGCTATTGCACCTTTAGCATTACCTTTAATCATGTCATTAAACATACAAGTTGTTTCCCTTAAAAATGTAATCATTCCTTAAACAATATAACAGCCATTCTTTATATGTCATAGAATATTCCATTTATAATATAGGATCATTAAATTCACTGTGAACCAAAAGTCTGAGACCAGTAAACAAAATGCATCTATTTTGCAAGCGTTAAATTTAATACAGAACTACAAATTATATAATCAGTAATAAGAATAGTGACTTTTTTAGAATTATTTCATGAATTTGAAGGGTTTTTTTTGAAGATAAACAGTATGTCTCTATTTTATTCGAATGACAGTTTGAACTCGAGCTGGCATGGACCTCACAGGTTTGTGTGAAACCTGTATGTATATAAAGATTTCCATAATACCAAAACTATGAGAGTGTCACATGAACATGTGTGTTAAAGGATTAGACTCAAGGGAAACTTTAACTTTTGTGGAAAACAGTTAACGTTGCCAATATGACAAATTTGAGAGCCCTAAAAATAGTTCAAAATTGTGAGTGTTAGAAATTCAATATACTAAACATGAGAAATTTATGCAACAGATTTTCATTGTGCTCTTTAAACTCTCTTGATATATTAATTAACAATATAGAAAAGGAAAAGCTGTTTCATGAAATTAAAAGGAAATCTTGCTTAATTTTATTATGAAATGTTACATAAACAGCACCTGTGCTGTAATTATAATTACATTATTACATTATTGTGTGCTGTGTGTTAACTATTTACTTTTACATTTACCCAGGCATTGAAATATAACAAGGGCATCTAAAACCTTCTTGCTGTACTGGGCCTGAGGCCTTTCAGGCTGCCTAGTGAATTCTTATTAACTCTACGCTGACTGTTTATTAGCATCTGCCTGGACCATGTATAAAATATATGCAGTGTTATACAGCATACATAATACTTCATCACGCTTTGCATGATCATGCATCAATGCTCATAAGCAGCTATAAGAATGTCAGGGTAAATACCATATTATAATTTCTATTCTGAAAGAAAAATCATAGGTATTAATGTAATATACCATAACACAGGCTGTGTTAATATCCGTTGTGCACGTCATAATGCATCGCAACATGTGGTGTGTGTGTGTGTGTGTGTGTGTGTGTGTGTATAGGCAGGATGCAAGTGCATAAAATCAGCATGTCTCTCAGAATGTATTTTAAAGGGTAATATCCAGTATTCATGGTCATAACACCAGCAGGGTGTCACATCGCAGGTGGATGGAAATAGATACTAATCGAAGAGATACTAATCCATTGTCAGACAATTCATAGTCAGAAAAAAATGTAAACTAGAAATACAAGTCAATGAAACTAGGAAACAAGGCTCAGAAATACACAATAATGGCAAGACTACACAAAAGCACAAAGACACAGGAGGTTATAAATAGACAGAATAATCAAAGCCTTAATACAGAACGCATGGACGCAATCGGGAAAGAACACCAATAACAGGGCGGAGGTGGAGACAAGACCTGAATCACCACAAAGGCATATGTCAGTGTTAACAAAAGCGCATATGACAGGAAATTAAAAAAAAAAAAATCATGTCACAGATAATGTGCTGCACATCAAGAGGAGACATTTCTATATATAGTACTGTATGTAACTATGTATGAATATTTATGTATGAATAATATGATTATGCCAGGCATTATAACACTTTATGCAAGTATTTAAAATATTTTCTGCATGCAACGACAAACATTTATAAATAATTTTTTCAGGCTAATTGTAGGCGCTACATAAATATCGTATATAAACAATGCATAGTGATTTACAATGCACTATGGATCCATTGATTCGTTTGAAGTGTTGTTCTCATGCCAACCACTGCAGGACATTGGCTTCTACTCCCACTTGTTCTTCTTGTGGTTTGGGTATAATGTGCAAGAATAAGCAAATCAAACAAGCCAAATGTATTTACAGGGCAACAGGGCTACTCTGAAGTAACCTTACATAACCTTTTTGTTGCTATTCGCTCTATTTTGTGAATTAGTTCATGCTTAACCACAGCAGTCCCAACTTCCAAGTATTCTGTGCTGCTAATCTTTCCTGATTTTAACTTTTGCCAGCTTCATAATCAGCAACCTCTGTTTAGGCTGCCAGCCTTATACACTAGAAAGTGTGGAGTTAAGAAATAATTAATATTATTTTGATATACAATATAATATTATTCATATTATTATTATTACAGTACCATGGATTTCAAGTCACTTGTCAATTTATTAAAACGTAATTAAACAAGTACTATCAAGGTACATAACAAATTTTGGGATATTATACTGTGTAATGTGTAATATTTACCAGTAACCAAGGTTAAAGGGTGCTCTTGTGAAGGGTCTCAAAGGTACTACACCCGGCCGTACAATAAGAAAACCTAAGAAACATTAAGAAACGGATGGAAACACTTTGCCTGCTGTTAGCGGATGAAGAATTGTGTACAAACCTTTTTTTTTTTTTTTTTTTTTTTTTACAAATCCGTTTAGTTTAACTTGTGAGCAGCAAATAATTGAGTCATGTCTGTGTTCTGAGGCAAACCTCACCCTGCCCATGCAACTGTTTGATCAGCACTTACATCCAAACATTAAGGCACATTAAGTAGTAACTCCTACCTTTGAGCTTAAAACAGTTCTAGAACTCATATTGTTTTTGAAGGATTGGCTCTTTTAAAAGGGACATGTTACAACAGGAAAATTTGCCTGTGGTGTGCCTCTTTAGTGTTTGTTGACCAATGACTAATAGCCTTGGCTAACACACCACCGTTCATACGCACCTTTTGCCCAGACTGGTGGGAGTGCTTGGCCTGAAAGATTGACTTTCTAAAAGAAAAAAACTACATTTCAACAGTGCCCTTCAGTTCATGAATACAGTCTGGTTTATTTGTGCCAAATATGTGAAAGAACCCAGAGTTCTGAGCTGGTATTCCTGCTCAACCTTCAGGCTTAAGGGCAGTGCTCACACCACCTTTCTGCTCGTACATCAAGCACAGCCGCAAGCATCAAAACATGTCTGCTTCTCATTATCGCCTGCCATTAACTGCTGTCAGTGTGTCAACATTAAGGATGAATGCTGCTCTACCTTCTCTGGCAGGTGTCTGATCTCACAGCTGATTCATGCTTGTTCTCTGTGTGTGAACACAATCATGATGTCAATGAACCCTAAACGCTCACTTGACTCTTTAGCACCAGGTCCAAATCCCAACATGAGTCCACTGATATACTTTAATCCAACTTTGTCTTTAATCCCTGAATTCCCCCAGAGCTACTTTTCCTGGACAGTTTCTACTTTAATTCCAGAATAGACAATAAAAATGCAATCCAGCTCTGTGGAATCATTCTATTGTTTCATAAACGTTGGTCTATCTGCAGTGTTTGTGAGAATAGGAAAATCTCTTTAATAGATATTATATTCCAGTTTGGTGAGAATAGCACTACAGTATAGTACATACCACAAAAAAATGTGCATTCTGAACTGAACTTGCTACAGTACTCCTTATTTAGTAACTTTTCCCAAGATAGCCAGCTACCTACGAGCTTTGGGTAAGCTATAAAATAAATGCTATATGAATTTTGTGCCCAGCCAAGGTTTCTAGGAAACATTAGACTAATGCTAACATACAAATGAAAATAATGTAATTAAAAAGCAAGCACTAGCAAGCTAACTGACATTCATTTATTTATTCTGTTAGTCACACACAATGCTTACACACACATTAACACCTAGGATCAGTTTTGGCATGTTTGTGGTAGGCTGGAGGAAACCAGAGAACCAAAAGGAAATGCAAGCAGACAAAAGGGAGACTTGTTAACCCAAACGGTGGACCTTGACACTCCTGCCTACAGGATGTCATGCTAACCAGTGGTTAATGTCAAGGAATTGTCAATCAATTAAATTATATGTTTATAGCATTAACGTACTCTTCATTTCCTCTTTCTGATAGAATAATCAAAGCTTTGACAATGTCAAAACTGTCACTAGGGAAACATTAGGAAATGAATAGGGAACGAATAGAACAAATTTCTTTCTCCTTATAAAGTCACCAAATGTCATTGTAAGTGCTACATGTGAATGGGCTGTAAGTACTCTGCTCTGCCTTGTCTCCTCTTGCCTGTTGATCAACAACTGGCCTGTTTTGATCCTCTTCAAATTGTTGCGTCAAACGCCCTGATGTTGTAAACTCTGCATCGGTAACTGAAGCAATCTGAGAACGCCTTACAATACCAAGATTAATCCTGACTTTGAACAACAAAGAGCTGTTAAATTCATAGCATTAAACTGTATTTATTCATCGAGTTACAGGTTTAGACACTGAAACTCACAGCTGATGGATTAGTCTTCGAATTAATATTCTCTTCAGTATGATTTCTTCACGTTAATGTGGAGAGCTTACCACGATTCAATGTCCTAATTAAAGTCATTTGTATTCCAGAGGCAGGAAAAAAAAGATAAAGATCTATGATAATTGCAGGGATACTCACACTTACATCTGTTCTCTTTGAAAGTCTCAAACAAACATGGGCAAAATAACGTTAGCATATGTGCCATTTGCTAAACCCTTTATATCTGTGGCTGATGTTTCAATTACAGACTTGTGATGAAATATGCTCATTATGCTGAAAGCTGGCACCCATTGTCTTGGAAACTGCTTTTGAAAACTAGTAACTGCCAGCTTCAATTTGCCTTTCTGAATGTCACTCAAACACAGAGCAGACGAGGGCTCTCTGATGCCTAGAGCTAATGAGCAATGATCGCAATTAAAGCTACCATCAAGAGGGTCACCACAGTGGTTTTGTATTTTCACAGTTTTAGCCGTTATTAATTGCAGTGGCTACAGCGGTTTTGTATTTGTGGAAAAGGAACACAATAATAGCAGGAAATAATACTGCTGTTCATGTCAATAGTACCATTCAGGATCTATCTCAGGCTATTTTATAGAAAGTAAATAAGAAGCAGATATATGGTTGTACACTAAGAATTCAAAGCCCTGCTAATAAACAGCAATTAGCAATTTTGAGAATTCTAAGCTGGAAGATCAGGGTTTCAGAGCAACACTGAGTTTTAATTAACAACTGTCTTATTTCTATGTGAAGCTGGCATTTGCTTTAACATGCAATTTAAAGTTCATGAGGAAAGAGCTGAGCAAGAAACGAAACTTGCTCCCATGGCACTGATGTTTCCCATAAGTATCTCTCTCTCTCTCTCTCTCTCTCTCTCTCTCTCTCTTTTTTCTCTCTCACTCAGGAAGCTTTCCGTTGAACCCCAAGATGATCTTTATTCTCCACTGACCCTGAATATATTGCTAATTAAGGTCCCAGAGCAATGGTGGAAAGGAGTTTCAGGAAGATGAAGAGTTCAGCTGGTGGGTGGTCAATGTAGGAGAGCTGAGAATCCTGGCACAATGCCAGTGTGTGCTGTTAGAAGAAATTGATTTGAAGAGTGGGGGGAGAGCACGATACAGCATAATAGAATTAAGTCTGACAAAAGCGCTGACCTAGAGGTTAGATCCGAGAGACAGTGACTCTACAAGGTCAGGCAATACACTGAGTGTATTTTAGCAAGTCAAAAAAAAGAGGATGCAAAAAGAATTGAAGTGAATGTTATTTAGTAGGACAGATTAAAGAAATCAGAATGGATGAAGAAAATGTGTTATACTAGGTTCAGAGCCAGCATTGTGTCTCAACAGATTAAACCAAATACTTGATAAAATATAGTAGATGGGATGACAATGTATGAAATACACGGCAAGAATTTGGTGCAGTTCTTCGCTTGTTTAAACGCATGCATTCACATACAATTATGAGGCTAAATCCAGCTTATTGGACCAGAGACAGGCTACATGGATGAAAGTGGTGAGTTTTATAGATTCATAATTTTATCATTATATTATTGCTTTCTAGTCTGATTACTCTAATGATGGATTTAATCCATGGAGCTAGTCCTAAGTGGTCTGAACCATCTTATTTATAGAAATGAACTAATCTGTATCTGTTAAAAGATATTATAAAGGTAAATGCTATCACCATTCGGTTATGTTAGGCACTTATCTGGACCTGTGAAAGTAAGGAATTTTATGTAACTTTGACAAAGAAATTTTCAGCTGAATATATAAATCTGTTTTTATGGAGTTTTCATGTCCTTGATTTACAGCAAATTTTGTCAGTGGGGAAAAATTAATATAAATTAACTCAGTCTCACAGAAACAACCTATCATTCTTTCACTTAAATGCTCCTAGATTTTTGAAATATACAGAAAATTCAGAACATTTCCTCATTTTGAAAATATGGCTTCTTGTAACTGTGTGAATGAAGAGAAAAGTCTGGTTTCAAGAGTCAGTCATATATAATCATTATTGTTTCAACTATGGTAACAAGAACAATTACACAAACAACATTAAACATAAATTTGTCTCCAAAGATTTTTACATATAAGTCTACCTCAGGAACACTAAGCATGAGGCAGGAATGCATGAGGCAGGAATAAATAAGGAAAGAATAGATGAGCCTGGAACATATGAACAAGGGAAGCAATATCATTATATAAGCCCAATAAACCAATCGGTTAAACAATACCTTCAAAACTTGCTAAAACTTTCTGTGCATATATTTTTAGTTATGCAGTAGATCATCAGAATGTTTTTTTTTTTTTTGACAAAATGTCTACAGTGTGTTCTCTTTATTCTCTTTATTCCGATCAATGCATATTATTTAGATAATTAAACTTGAAATTGTTCCAAATTTAATAACTATGTATATCTAATCTTTTCATGCTTGCACATCTTTTCCTCAATGACAAACCAAAGACCGCTAATAAGGCATGTAAATTGTGAAAGAAGGATCTGACCTCCCTTTCTTTATTAAACACACTCCCGCGAAGCATAAGCTCCCTAACTAGCGTTCTCTTTTATCCTTTGGTTTACTTAAATGCCAGTAATAAATTTAAGCATCTAAACCCATGAGAATATCATATTTTGGAGGTGTATTTGATGGAAAAGACTGGGTTCTCGGACTTGAGAGCAATAAAGTGTGCTGCAGTAAAGCCACGCTCCATTTCTTAATGGCTCAATACACAATGCAATTTGAGAGGAAGACAGTTTTCACAGCTTTTTTGTTCCTCATTCAAGAGCAATAATACGGTCCACAGGTAGAGCAGCCCATCATGGCCAATTGTTTCCCCTGCGTATGCTTCATCTAAGCTGGTCTAAGACCTTTTCAGCCTCATTGAACATCAATGGCCCCCTCCTGATCCCTGCTTACCTTAACAACATACGCAGGGATACTGCAGCACCACGCTTAGGTGAAAGTGAAGAGAATGCACAAAGACAAAGAATTATTATAAAGAAATAAAATAACTATCCTTGCTTCATTTATTTTTATGGAGATGCAGAAGCACTGTCTTGTATAATGTCTTGGTTGGTTCTATGCTCAGTGATGTTTCTGTGCACGTATTCCCTGTGACTATGTGGCTTTCCTCTGGGTTCTCTAGTTTATTTTTCAAATATACACTGATAGGTGGACTATCCTAAACTGCCCCTTACTATGAATGAGTGTGTAAACGTGTGCATTATTGTCCCATCCATGGTGTATTTCGCTCTTACACCAAGTGTTTCTGGAATAGACTCCATATCCACTCCGACCCTGATAAGGATAAAGCTGGTACTGAAAAATGGATGGATGGATTCATGATTGGATGGATGAATAAATGAATGGATGATTGAATGGACAAATGATTGGATGGATGGATGATTGGATGGATGCACAAAGGAATGGATTGGATACTTCAGGGCAGCTTTCATAGTGCTCCAGATCACCTGCATAAGCACCTGATGACCTCTCAAATAATTGTAAATAGACATTTATACAGGCTTATTTCAACAGGTTTAAGCTCTTATGAATAATTATTTCAATAATATAATATCAAGTATTAAACACTTTCCAGTGAAAGAAAAAAATTCTGTTATGTCGAACTCACACAATGGTTATGGTGTGACCTGTTAAACACAAAACAAACTCAATCTAAATTATATTCAGGAAATTTACATAAAGACATAAGTCTCATGCTGACATTTCCATTAATATTCATTAAGCATTAATTAGAACCAGAAATAAGAAATTTGCTTTACTCAGGATAATATACACTACATAACACTATAGTTGTAGTGATTAGTACCTGAACTAGAGTGTGGACTTCTATTTATTACCTAGTTATTGCCTACTGCCTGTAATATGGCCTTTACGTCTACAATGTATATTTCAAATTTTAAAAAGTAGGTCACTGTTAATAAAATAAGGATGTCAATTCATTCAAACAGATTCCTCTTTGAGTAAATTTATAGTGGTGGTGACTATAATATCCATTCATCTCTATTACACAAGCCTAAGATTCAAAGTGATTTGTCGCTGCCGAATTTTGAATCATATTAGTGAATCTTCAAGCTCCATTAGTCTGAATGAATGATGGGTCTCCAAGAGTCTGGAGGCAGCATTAGTTATGTTGCAACAGCATCTGGATATCCACTTTCTTTCCAATAAATGGAACCCCTCTTATATTAAAATTGACGTTGCTGTGAATCACTCTCTTCCTGAGCTAAAGAAGGTTCTCCAAAATGCACTCAACTCAGTGCAGCCACTTCATCATCTCCCGTATGACACGGTGCTGCATTAATACTGTTGGGGTCAGACATTGTGGACTCCACTGTGGTCTGCCAAGCAGCATGCATTCTGATCATTATACCAAAATTTATTCACTGGCTTGCAATCATTCTGAGCATTTCACTACCTTACTACTTTAAAATGATGAATATTTAATATGATTTAATATTTGCTACAGATTATTTACTCTCAACCCATATTAAGCAATGAAGCAGACACTAAATATCATGTGTACAAGGTATCTTTTCCTATTAAGCATTTTGAACACATGACTTCTCAGCCTGTGGATTATTGTCCCTAACCTGATATTAAAATATATATGAAAGCAAGACTTGGGGGATTTACAAATAATAATGATAAAACAGCTTTTTTAATATTTTTAATATTTAACATTAAACATAATTTTTTTTCATAGTAATTTTTAACATTAAACAGCCTAAGTCTCTATAACTACTCATATGTTGTCATGGTTATATATAAAACCTGAGCTTATACGTTTCTAATGTCATGTGATGACACTTGAATATGATTATACTTAATAATCATAAGAACCCTGTAACATGACCTATGAAGCCTATCATCCATTATAAAAAAAAAAGCCATTAAAAGTTCATTGATAATGTGTAAAGTAAAAAAGCAAAATATATTAAATGCTATACATAGCCGAATGTATAACATTTAATATAAGTATAAACATGACAAAAAAAATGCAAACAAATATAATTTCTTCATTAAAACACTGTAGAGGTTATAGTGCAGTTCAGAGTACAGATTATAATGCGTTATGTAAGGTCATACACTTGTGTGCCCTTGTGATTTATGAGCAATAATGACCCAGTATGACAACGCTCATGCATGACATAGGCTTAGGTTTTCAAAGGAAGTGTTATAATACTGCTATTATGTCATTAATAGTGTTATGCATTATAACAAGCATTTGAACACATTTAGACATTTAGACATGTTCAGTTGACCTAAATAAGACAATGGTGTATGGTCTAATGCCTAAAGCAAGGGCTGTGTAATAGGGCATTATAAAAGGCCATCAGTTCTAAACCCATGCTTTATAACATACTTTTATAAAAGCATTTATACAAGCATTTATAGAAGACTAGATGGTATTGAGAATGCATTTATAAAGAAATACAAGATTTATTGCAAAATACTGTATTTAATATAGTATTACCTTCACGTTTATCCTTGGTCAGGATTGAGAGTAGAGAAAACAGAGACTGAAATATTTATATTTTGGTCTTAAATTTTCATCAAGGTAAGTGTTGGACCGGGTCTACCCTTCTGATAAAGAAATATGGTGTGGATGAATCTCTCATCTATTTTACTTTCCACATAACCCAATTGCTATATTTATCATTTTTAGTAAAAACACTGTGAACTGGGAAATTCATCAACACTTCACTGTGACAACAGGCAGAAAAATAACAGCGACTCCTCTGCATGACAGTGGCTTTGGCTCAGCCCAGTGAGGCTCCGATTTTTTATCAAGATTCATGGCTAAGCCTTCATCACCAAGCCCACTTTAATTTTCCTGTTCCACTTGGTTTAAGTGAGAAAAATCAGTATAAAAAAAACCCTCTCATGGTTTCAATATCCTGATACGTTGCTATGGCCGAAATGCTTTCATCATAAAACAATAAGCTGTTAAGCCATATGCCTTCAATATGTATGCTTATGAATACAAATAAATAAGTTATGAATCCCACATCAAACTATCAATCTGTTCCGCTTTAATCTCAGTGTTTCCAGGTTCAAACACATACACCAGCTCAGGCCTCCAAATGCTCTAGTGGCAATTCCCTGTCTAGGATCACGTTAGATGAGATGTTGGCGTGCTGAGTTGTGCCCTCAAGCACTCTATTTGGACAAAATGGCACTACACAATGTCTTCCAGAAACCACCCACACTCCCACCCTCACCCAAGCACACACACACGCGTGCCTTTTCTTGCCACAGACTTCACACGTCTCAAGGATTTTCTCATGCAATATACAACAACAGAACAGCATGTCTACATCAAAGTGCTCCACAGAGGATGCTGTGGCACAATACGACATGAAGAGGCCAAAACAGAGAGATCTTTCAGTTCCAGCTGGCACTAATTCATGCTAATAATTAAAGGAATGGCACATAAATTTTCCCAAGGGACAAATTATATTGCAACATACACAACAAAACACCACAGCTTGAGTTACTGATGAAAACAATTCTAATGGGAAAATGAGGACAAGGTAAAAGAAGTTACCAAACATTGTGTAGTTTTCTAATACAGAGAGGTCTGGTAATTAATTGGCTTGGTCACAAACCAGTCTCTCTTATACCTGCTATATTTGACTCTTGTGAATAATATTGTGTTTGTGACCTTAGTCACAACAACCGGATTAAATGTCTAAATAGGAGGATATGTATCTGTTTATTTCACTGTAAATATACTATATATCTGCACTTACATTTTAACATGAGCCACTCATGACCAGGTTGTTATGGTTGTTTGTTTTGTTTTGTTGTAATTTATTGTTTCAGTACAAACTGTTCGGAATTGTAATTGTTTGAAGTGTTTAAGTAATTAAAAAAATTACAACAAAACAAAACAAACAACCATAACAAGCTGGTCATGAGTGGCTCATGTTAAAATGTAAGTGCAGATATATAGTATATTTACACATATATAGATTATATATATATATATATATATATATATATATATATATATATATATATATATATATATATATATATATATATATAATTTTAAAATGAAACTACAAATATGATCAATATGGGGTTAATAACTTGTCTCAACTAATTTATCTTAACTGGACAGTTTATTTATTCCAAATTGCACAGTTATTGTTTTTGTATGTATTTGCTTGCAATGTTTTCTAATAAATTTATTTCTATTTGGCAAAATATAGACAAAGCTTTATTTACACCACTGGGACCTGACCACAGTCATTCATAAAAGAATGAACTTTCTAAATACATTCAGCCAGTTAGCTTCTCCAATAGTTAGCTAAATTCTTCAGCCAGTTAGCTTCTCCAATATTCTCCAATATTATTTGAGCAACTTTTTTTGAAGATCCCCTTTAGACACCTAGAACATTTAGGTCTTCAGGTCTTGAGTTCTTGTGGACTTCTTATGATTATATACTCCAAATAACTCTAATGAAAAATATCTATCACAGAAATAGTTCTTTAGGCTCTTACCTTTGACCTGTACACCAATTCGGAAGTAGACATCTGCGGTGCTAAGGTAGCGCTCCACCAAAATGTAGTACCATTGCTCCCAAGAAAGCAGTGGCACCTCCAGCTCACATGGCATGTTCTCTCTGCAGTCCACAGCACTGGAGTTGTGGACTGGTGGAGCTCTAGCTCGCAACTTCAACAGAACTGGGCAGCTCTCAGTGCTCCTGTTCCGGGTGTTGCAGTCCACCAGCTGAACCTTTACTGAAGATATGTAGCTGGGGATAAATACTCTGTAAGACAAACAGGAATTAAATGTACTGTAAGTGGTTTGTTTGGAATGTTTGGACACAATTCCGAACGTTCAACAGTATTAAGTGTGGCAGTATGTATGAACCACCAGTCCTAAGACAATCTCCTGGAGCATATTTATTTTACACATACAGTATTATTGCTATTGTCCAAGTAATATTTGATGGAAATTCTGCTTAGTACATCATACTGCCCATTGGTATCACTGCTTATATAATCAATACCATATATCTATATATATGGAATATATATATGCTAATATATAATATATATGATTATATATATACATATAGCATGTATACATATTTAAATACAGAATGGCTCATCTAGTTTTTATTTTACAATCATTTTTCACTAATATATATATAGTTTTAATATATTTGTACTATATATTACAAATATACATCACTAGATCTAAATCAGACTTATATACTATAAAAAAAAAACAATAATTTCACGAGATGCATTCTTACCCACCTCCTAATAATAGTTGCACACTTGAAGTAAACGTTATGCATATAGACTATTAAAGGTTCATTTGCAAGTTATTAATATAGAAATATTGAGAAGTGAGAAAATGAGCATGCTAGTTTCAGAGCCTTTCACATGTTCAGCAATAGAACAGTTTATACACAAGTGATAAATATAAAGAATAAAAAGATAAAGCAATGTTTAATAAAAGAAAGGTTTTGGGTGGTTATGTGTCCAAACATAGTAATTAGAGTCCACAAAACCTGACAGCTGGCAAAGCCATGGCCACATACTGATGACAATGTTGTCAACATTTCAGTGGGATACTTGCTAGCTGCAATGGCACAAAATATCTGTGACATGCAAGGCTTATACTTTATACATATATGTATATGTCTTCATAATTGTTTGAAATAAGAGATTGGGTAAGTGCGTAATGGCCATGTGACCAATCACTTTGTTATCATTTTCAGTCAGAAGAAAAAAGAGGTACAGTAATAACATTTCTGTCAAGAGGTCACATTTATTTACATGTTATTGAGGGAAACTTCATTTGAAAATGAAATGCAATGTAAATATTATTACTGTTCATAAAATAACAGTCATTAAACTAGATTTGTAAAGTTCGTCGCGACAAACTTTGATGTTGGCTTTGACGAGGCAAGTATTCGCAAAGGCCGGTGCTTTTTGGAGGCGAGTGGACATAAGGGTCAGTGTTACATTTGGAGGCAAGTGGAGACGAGCATGTGACGTCAACAGGCTCGAATGTTTTAAGATGTTCTCTAGCATGCATTTATTAATAGGTGTAATAGGCTTAGAGTAATATATAAGGAATAGTAACATAGGAAAATGAAATCCACAACCTGTTCAGGAAGTGAATACAAAAGAACCTAAAGTTATATATAAAAGATTGATAACATTGATGATCTAATTATGGTGGCATCTGTCAAGGGGTGGTATATATTATGCAGCAATAGTGTACATTCAGTTATTAAAGTTGATGTGTTGGAAGCAGGAAAAAATGGGCAAGTGTTTATCTAATTATGTTCTACCTACTTTTTGGAAAGGCATATGGGTGTGTTGGTCAGATGAACACAATCATGGCCATATATTGTATATCATGTACTCACATGTAAAATGTCAGATCTGCATGTAATACTGAAATTGTTTAATTGTGTTATGTTGAACCCTAAAGAGAAGACTGGCTCAGGATTTCTTGTTATTCATAGACATAAACTAATTACAGACCTAGGCAAGTTTCCATTTTTTCCACCCATGACACAGTTCATTCTGTCTCCACTTTTGGAGCATGGTAATTAAGCAATGTGAACAAGGCATCAAACACTTAATCAAACAGAACGCATTTTGTTTACATGATCCATCACGACCGTTCCAGTTCTTTGAATTTAAATTGTCTCTTTGGAATCTGCTCCCATTTCATTCAGGCTTAAATGATGTATTGCTATTTCCAATTTTCTGCACCGTTATGTTTATTTCACAAGTAATTAAATAATTTTAATTTCTGAGTAATGTTTATTCTGGTGAAAAGTTTATTAAATTGTGTAGTGAGCCTGACATGAGCTTGATTCGATGCTCATATTTGGACAAAATTTTAGAAAAGGCTGCAACTCCCCTTTTTTTTTTTATAATTGTGGTATATAATGGCATGTTGATTTCAGGGTTATCTTTGGTAAATTAAATAAATAAAATAATTATTTGTTTCTGTATAAATTATTTATTTAAATAACGAGAATTTGACTGCTGGTAATTAAATATGGCATGAATTGTGAATGCATTTTTTATAAAGCTATGTACAGCACAAAATAATGCTCTTTTTCAATGGTGGTCTCTAGAGTTGTCTCTGTATACTAAATGATTAAATATTAGTTGTCTGCATATTTTTTTTGTTATCAATATCTGGGGCACTACAGAGGCTGAAGGTTTCCTCTAAGCAGATATTTTATTGACAGCTGCCAGAATGTGAGGAGAAGCTCATCATAAATTACAGAAATATTCTGACATAAAAATCATGGACTCTACTTTTAGTCCATTCACTTTTAGTCCATTCTCTTTAATAGAATGAAACCCACAAAATAATCAGTAACACTGCTTTCAAAACCAAGAAATGTCATCAAAATATTATCTGTATAAAATTCAAACTATTGTATTTCATGGTTTGAAGGTACAAAAATAACAACCAGATATCATGAACAAAAATTTTAATTTCTATTTTGTTCAATTTCATGCACAGGAAAGGGTATAAACACTAACCCTTTATATGATTTGGTGCTGTTTATTGAACTGAAGTGTTAAAAATTTCACACCCTTTATTTTCCAAGGTTATGCACTGCTCTGATTTCACACCTATGTCTCTTAGATGCTTTCATTTCTATTTTAAGAAAGTGCTGCTTGCTATTTGAGACACTAATTAATATTTGAACATAATAATGATGGAGGCCCGTGAAAGAGAACAGAAAAAGATGTGCACAGAATGATGAAGAGGGTGTGTGTGTGTGTGTCTGTGTGTCTGTGTGGTACAGACATCCTGCTGTTAGTATGCTGAGCAGTGCTGCAAATGGCACAAACGTCCTTATCAGCCTCACTAAAGCACTGGAACCTAAAAAAGATATCAGACTCATGATTGCGGAGTATACCTACAAAAAATGAGCCTTTCAGCATCATCATATCAGGGAGCACTTTCTCATTCCCAGCTGGACTACTGCCTGAGTATATTTGCATGCTTGTGTGTGCTCATCTATCCGCATTTGTATATGTGCTCATCTTTCTGTTTATTTAGACTCCCTCTGATGGTGTGCTAGAGTAAAATGTCCACTCACTTGTAGAGAACAGATCTGTTGTGACCTGGAATCATCTGGTCTATGAAGTAGCCAGGGTAGAGCACTGCAATCCCAATAAGCCTCTGGACTATAAGCTGAGGCTGGAAGAGGTACTGACATTCTTCATGAAGACCCTAAAGAGGAAGATGAAAAAACATAAACAAGCTGTCCTTATCACTAAATTCAACTTGCGCTTGGCTGTGAACTGAGATAAAAGCAAACATCAGGACCTACTGAGACCAAGTTACTGTCTAAACAAGAGGCAGCATCATGTTCCTTAACTGTCAGCTATCACTCTGTTGTGTGACAACACCTTTGCGTTGGATGCTGCTTCGCAACTCACGCTTCACATGGCAGAAACAGATCAAACACACGGCTAGCATAAACTGACACATGCGCTAGTTACTTTGCAAGAACATGAAATCCTTGACATTTAAGCTGTTATACAACAAAGAAATGAGTTATTCATCCATTTTTGTGTAATGGAAGCATCTAAAAGGATAACATTTTTTCAGCTGAAGATCATATTTAGGATTTAATGTGAATTTTATATTATAGCAGGAACTGACAAGCTCAGCTAGCAAAGAGATTGCTGGAGAAAAAAAATAAAGAAGGATTTTGGTCTAATTAGTCAAATAACCACATGCTCACACAGGCACCAACAAGACAATGGCATTTTCAATGAGAGTTGGCAATTGGTAATTCTGTGAAGTAGGATACAAGCAACCTGGAAAGGTTATTCAGAGTTTATGCAAGTATGAAGCAAAGCAATGTGGTGACAACCAATAAGAATGTGAGAAGGTAGACTCTGTGCTATAAGCAGGATAGATAGAAATGTGTCAGGGGTTTCGTCCACATAGATTTGCAGTCAGACACATTGTTTTGCATATGTTCTGCAATTGGCTATGCATTTATGTGTAGACGTTTAATACTGTTCAGGCACTGCCAAGGAACCAATCCACTAGAGACCAATCTAGACATTAGAAAATGAAGCCAGTGGGAATGCAAGACAACATTTAAATCTAGCATATAGTACAGTATCCTGTCGAGAATTTAAATGTTTTTGGCCCAAACCAAATAGGCCTACAGATGTAATCAATACATGCCCTAGTTCTTATGTATGCTGATGTAAAATCCCAGTTGTATAACCATGTTGCACGATTCTCAGCTGCTGTTTGCTTTTGTAGAAGCCACTGGCAAGAGAATCACAGCTGAGATCCAAAGACTGCAAGAAAAACAAAGAATTTCCACAGCATCCAAAAGTCACATCAGCTCAAATTAAAGAACAGATGTGCTGTATAGATTCGCAAGGACAAATTTTCACATGGAGATTGCACAAGGGAATGAGGTGAGAGAGAGAAAGGTGGGAGAAAAAAGTGAGGGAGGAGGTTGGAGGGGTGTTCCATCGGAGCTTGTATTATTTATTATGGTACATGCTGCCAAATTACAATGCAGCATTTCATCATTCACCCTCTGGCCTCTCTCAGTAGCAGGTAGCCCTGTCCTCAAAGACATTAATCATTGTCAAACTGCGTCCAAATACCACCCCTCCTCCTCTTCTTCATCCTTCCCCCTCTCCTTCCATTCTGGTAGATTTTTCATGCTGAGTACGGAAATTCCCTCAACATTTCTCTTATACATGATCACCCAAATCTCTCAGGTGAGAACACTGGAGTTCCTGCAGCAAAAAAGCTTCTGTGTGACATCTTTTCCTTTTTCTATTGACTTCTTCTGTTACAGTTCAGAGGGCACTTTGAGGTAGAATATATTATTTCATGGCTAACTGTACGTTCCAGATATGGTGATGAGGGGATTCTCATATATTTGAGACAGTCCTGACAGAGACATAGTGCAAATCAGTGACGCTTTCCCACTGAGGTCAGTCAGCCATGTTATTACTACATACGGTAGAGAACAAGTGGCTAATTTATCGCTGTACCTGTCAGCTCAATGTGCAAAACAATAACCCTGAGACTGAAAACTACCTAAACTGCACACTACTCCTTACACTCACGTACTAGTATAAAAAATGACCAAGAATAAAGTAAGAGGAAGGAAAGAACTAATAGTCTTCTGGTGGTTTGCTATGACTTGTGTAATGATTTAAGTGCCTTGGTGATTACTGTTTAATTAATCTTCTAATCATCATTAATTATTTAACATACAAATTGGCTGAAAAGTTCTTTTTTAATAAATTCAGAGGTTTTGTTTGTAAGAAAAAAAGTCCTAGGTGGATTGGCTATGCTAAAATGCCCCTAGGTACAGTATGAATGAGTGTGTGTGTGTGTGTGTGTGTATGGATGTGGTACTGTGATGGACTGGCAGCCCAACCAGGCTGTATCCCCACCTCATGCCAGTGTTCCTAATGTAGGCTCTGATCCAACACAACCCTGACCAAGATAAAGAGGTTACTGAAGGTGAATAGATAGATAGATAGATAGATAGATAGATAGATAGATAGATAGATAGATAGATAGATAGATAGATAGATAGATAGATAGATAGATACTCAGTATTAATATGTATATACTGTATGTTTTTATATACTTTACTATATAGTATCTCATTAGTAACTCCATTGTTAATTTATTCATTCTGGACTGTTGTGGCTTTTTTGTGCTAATGGTGAAGCACATTCTCATATCTTTATAGCCTGATTTGTGGATCAGTGCTGTTGGACAGGTGTCATTCCACCAGCCATTTGTGGAGTCATGAAGTGTTCATTATCTCTTGTGTATCATCATGGTCTAATTCGCTCTCAGCTTGATTAGTGTGCTCATTCATTTTGTTAAAATCTATCTAGCAATCACTTATACTGCCAGCCACCAGACCTAAAATTGTCTCACTGGGTGCTTTCTTTTGGCTATGTGATTTCTCAGACCTTAAATCTGGACATGCAGAAAAAAACAATGTAACCTTGATTTTATCATGGCTTGCTGATATTCTTTTAAACTTGATTGCGTAATTCATTAGCGATATCTTAATGGTTCATTTGCATTCTTATAAAAAGCATTATTTAGATATTACAATTCTCAAACATCTTTCTCTCTCTCTTAGCTCATACTTTTCCTACTGAGGTGGCCCTACAAAGCACACAGATCCAGATCTGCATTCGGCTTAAAATGGTAGACTGGCAATGAAAGCAGGATAATAAGGATGGAAAGAGAAGTGAAAACCACCTCCACCATTAAATAACAAACTGGAGAAGGAGCCCCATCTGTTGTTTGTGCATGGCTGCAGACATAAAGCACAGCTGGTGCTGAAAATGGGAGGAGGAAGAAATATAGCTTTGCCTAAACCCTCCACACATCTAACTCCCAACATCTCTATGATTCCACTGCATCATTTCAGCATTGTGTAACTGAATCCGCTTGGCATCCTTACAAAAGCTTTATTTAATCATATGACATGCAAATATACTTCAAATCTCATACAGTCTCTCTGCATGCAACAAGTGCCACAGTCTCAGATGTCTTTCCCTGTGCTTTTCTCATCTCCAGCTCCTATAATGGCATGGATGTGCTTGAAAAGTCTTCCCTGTTGCCCAAAACGTCTCACTTTGTATTAGTTAGGTAAGCATTGAAAAAAAAAATAAAATCCTGCACAGCTTGAACAGAAGCTCTGACTCAGATCATCTTACCGTCTAGCAGTTTTTTAGTCTAAGTGCCACCCTATTAAATTTTGTTGCCACGCAACCTGAGTAGACTAAATGGCTTCCCCACTGCCTCCTCACCTGGAAACACAATTAGAGTGTGTTTTGAACCATACAAGGCCAACACTCTGGGGAACTAGATATTTAAGCTAGACCTTGCACCATTCTCACCATTCTCTAGTTTGGTCTTTGCTTCAACAAATCTCTGACTGGGCTTAATAATGCACAGCAGACCAGTGAGAATGAGTGTCACGAATAACTTTCCTGCCAACAGCAGCTGATTGAAAATGCTGAAAATTGAAAATGAGAGACAAACCAGCACTAAATTGACAGATTTCCTCCTCTTGTGTGGCCGCAGCCTAAATCAAACCTTGGTGTACTGGGTGAAATCATATCTCCAGGCTCTTGACAGCTCCCAATTATCTCATTGATTCAGGAAGAGAGTGTGGTTAGCTGGAGACAAACTGTCATTGCACTGAGCTTTTGGTCACTGCTGATCCATAATAGCAGCTTGAGTTAGCAGAGATGCTCCGGTGAACTGTGCCACTTTGACTTTCTAGATGTTACATTGCAGAGGTGCTCACTGATTAGACATAAATATGGGGCTGGCTGAAATGGTCTTCTGTCCTTCGTGCATACTAAGCATTGACAATTTACCACAGTGTAAGAAATTTTGGAATTTCCAGCTACATTAAATTTTTCTTGCTTACAAAACCCCAGATGCTACTAACATGACTGAACTGCGAGAACAGCTGGCTTTTAATGCTTAACCATTTGTCACTAGTTTATGTGTATAAATAAGACTATTTTAAGTGGTCATATTTTGTTTCACTTTTGGTGCCAAGATAAGATGGATTTGAATTGGAGAATAACACATATGTCTCTGTCTAATTGTCTTTTTATATCTAGTTTTTGTAGTCAACGGTTTTATTGTCAAATCTGTGCAAATCTTTGAAAACTATCCTTACCAATCCGCTACGTTTAGATAAATCATTTGCGTAAATGCATGTGACATCCACTGGATAAGGTGCGACAGAGGATCCACAACAGAAGCTGCTATAATTCACCAAACAAGAACAACACCACCATTTTGTTAACATGTGCCTAATTATTTTTGAGTATTTGGTCAGATCCACTGAAATATTTTGCTGGAACTACATCCAAACCCCAGTCCACCAGGTGATGACTCCTGCTGTTTATCACAATTACTTTAGTCACACAGATGCTAGAGAAATTTAATGGGCAATTTTTGCTTAACAAGATGCAAATAATGACTTTAATCTTATCCCACATGAATCTCTACGCTAGATTTCAGTGCTGAATCTAACAGGCTGCAGAGTCCGTATTACACCTCATAATGTCTAACTGGTTCAGTCGAACAGCTCACATGTTGACTCATAAGCTGACTTTTATGTTTATGAGACAGCTGTTGTTTACTGTTTACAGGACAGCTGGGTCTCTCTGACCGTGTCAAACCTCTTGATGACATTGTCTAGCGTTGGAGAAAAATGGCCAGTCTCCATAACTGACTCTGAGTTGTTGTACAAAGTAGCTGATAAAACATTTGTCATTCAACTCAATCTGTCTTGCATATGACTTTCTTCTACAGGTATTAATATTATTCTTCCTGGAAAATATAAGTTTAGATTAGGGCTCTAATGCAATGCCACTATGTGTATCAGAATCTTTATCTGTGTAGTGCTCTAATATATAAATATCAGTATATATTACATATTCGGATTTAAGCCCAAAATAGGCTAAAAAGTTTTTTTAGGTCTTTTATTAAAAAAAAAAAAAAAAAAAAAAAAACATACCACTAAGCACCCAGAAAATACTGGACAAAAAAAAGAGATCGAAATACCAGCATATCAACACGCTCTGTGAATTCTTGCTCTGACAGTTCATAATTGGTCTCACATGGAAATGAGTGTGCATGAACCATTTTCCTTTTTTTAATTCCACTCATGCAGTTATTATTTTCTTAGAAACCTGTCTGAGATATACTTTAATGTTAATTTAGCGAGTTCTATTTCACCAAGTTGAACAAACTAGCAGAATTATATAAAGAACCGCAACGCTAACCAGGCAGAGACTAATGATGAATGAAGGAAACATACGAACGTATCGCACAGCTCATAAATTTTATATCTGACATCACTCACATGACTTGCTTTGTTTTCCCAGAGACACACACATGCACTGTGAACCGTTCTGGATATAAAATATAAATAAATAAAAATCCTGAATAGTGCAATATATACAAAATGGCACTACAGTTATCATTCAGAGATTCAGGTGAACCTAACATATTTTCCTAGTTGAGTATAGTGTATTGAATCCAGGGTTTGCCATTTATCATGGCCACATTGCAATATAGTCCATTTCCAGGTATAATATTCCAAAATATAGCTCTGAAATATTGCATACATTAAAGAAAACTTTCTATTTTCAGACTAATAAGTCATCTCTACACAGAGAATAAAACTGTTGTTACTCGCTAGAACTGGAAGAAATATCCTAACCTACTGTCTGTATATGATGCAGAGATGAACCACAATATAAGCAGCCAATTATGAATGCGGTGGCGGGGTAAAGAAAAGTCTCCACATATTAACTCAGCTCTTTGAGAATCTGGGATTTATATGGATTGGTAGATCATAAGAGGATGATTTTTTTTACAAAATAGAGTTTGACAACAAGCAATTTCACAACCATTAGGTTAGGTCTGAAAAAGCGTTTATATTATGTGCAAAGACAACACTAACTAGCTGATATAGCCGAGCCATTCCTTGTTATTGATTGTGCGTGTTTTCTGCACATCGTTAAGCCTGTATCTAAATGCACACTTATTGCACACTAAAAAATTGTGTCAACAAACAATAAAAAGCACATTTGATTTAAAATGTTTATGTGCAGCAACACCATTAGTTTTATATCCATTATGGGCTGGATAATGGTGGTCATAAGTGCACAACATGCTCTAATTTGTGTATGACTATTCAGAATGCTAGGGTATGAACATGCCTTTTTTAAATGTGCTCCATTTGCTGCTTCTCTTTTTCTTACTTCAGTTTCACAGCCTGCTGTATATTTGTTTTGACTTGCAGAAAGCCATTATTAGATCCCAATTTTGCTGCTGCTGACACCGAATAATTTAAGCATTTCCCATGATGCATGATTGACCCTGACTATAACCCTGATTATTGTGCTGGGAAAGTCAACACATTTTGTCCATTGGAAAAAATGAGACATGGATGCATCTGCTTTAATTTGGAGCCAATATTTTGGTAGTAATGAAAGGTTTGCAAGTGTTTGTAATGACTTTTCCAACACCAAGTTATGTAACACAATCTCTTTAGTGCATCAAATGTTCACATCTCAATTTGTAATTTTTTTTAAACATTAGTCTCAACTAGACATTGTGTTTGTACCTACCTGTAATATTGTCTAAGGAAAGTCTGTGCATTTATTGCCCAAAATATAAGCAAATTAAATGCCTAAATTAAACCACCATGAGTGTAAACACAGGAGGCAGGGTGGCTTAGTAGTTAGCATGTTTGGGGTTAGGGGTTAATTACAACATCTGCCCTGTATGCACAGATCATGTTGCCCCTGTGCTAAGGGGATTTCCTCTGGGTACTCCGGTTTCCTCCCCAGTCCAAAAACCTACACTGTAGTCTCTCTGGCATCTCTAACTTGTCTGTAGTGCAGACTATATCCCTAAATTGCTCAGGTTCCATACAACCCTGTGTATTAAAGTGCTAAAGAAAATGGATGGATAAACTCTGCCTACTCAGAATTACTAAGGATATATAATTAAAAAATATAAATATTAAAAATTATGCTTTCGGTTTCTCTTTATGTGCTTGGGTTGCTTTCTTTTGCGTCCTTAATGTGTACAGACATTTAGTGTGTAAAAGTTTATGAAAGTCATTTAGTTCATAAAACTTGTATGTATATGAATACAAGAACAGTCTGTTTTATATTCTGTCTTTCCAACAGAGAAAATCGATTCTAATAACTACACACATTTGGCACCTGAGCACATTAGTAATAATTCATGACCGACAAGGATAACACATTTGCTCTTAATTTTCCAGAGCTTGCTAACAGGACGACAGCCATTATCCAAGAGGTCTGAATGTTTGATTTAGCATTATGAACCAAAGGCTTCCACCAGAATCAATAACATTTGCATAAAATGCTTTATAATGAGCTCACAGTCTGCTCTCACCTTGACAGAGATTTTCCCTTCATCCTTTGGCAGATGTGCAGCCAAGAACCAGTCTCCAGGGAGAGGACTGGTAACATTGAACACGCCGGTGGTACGGTTGGGCAGCGTCCATGTCAGCGTGACAGCAAAGGACCCTGGGACTATGGTGTCCTTCGGGAAACGGGTGTTCAAGGGGTTGATGACCGGCGGTGCTCCCGACCTAAAATACCTGCAAACCAGAGAATACACATTCAGTATATGGAGGTGCATTGACAGGAAGAGACGGAGAATAATATGAGTCATAATTTGTCGCTGTTTAGTTCTATCTAAAGTTCTGATTTACTAAAATTACAGCTGTGCTTCTGTCATTACTGCTTTCATAAATCAAACAAGCAATAAGCTCAGCACATTTAATTAGATTTGGGTGAACAAGCAATACTGTATGTGTGTGTGTGTGTGTGTGTGTGTGTGTGTGTGTGTGTGTTTGTGTTTGTGTAGGAGAGAGAGAGAGAGAGAGAGAGAGAGAGAGAGAGAGAGAGAGAGAGAGAGAAACGGAAAAAAGGGCGTCAAATAGAATTCAAAATACGCTCCAATTTCCCTCTCTTTTACAGGAAGTTAAACAAAGCACAGACTAATACTAAATTATGCATGAACTAAACTGAAGTGTAAAATAAATATTCCAACATTGAGCTATTTTTAATGTTTAGAGGAACGATTGAGGAATTTGGCGGGTATTCAAGCAGAACAATGCTTTTGCTTTGCCTTAATCTTAGCTAAAGTGGTGAAAAATGATGCAGATCAATGAGTGGAATGCTTACATGTTTTCGAAAGTCTTTTGTTATTTATTTTTTATGTGAGAGACAGAGGGCTAAAATGGTGCCTTTCTCCTTCAGTGCTGCCATTCAAGATTAAAAAGAGGTCTGACAGCCGGAATCTGCCACGGATCATATGACATGAAAGCCTTCACCTTCCATGATTTCTTTCGCTTGGCCCAGTGAGCTGGGATCCTGTAGTATGTCAGTTGGAATCCTGACAGGCTTCAAATGCAAAATACTCTTGTGAATAGGGATCACAATAACAGCTGACAATTGCTTTCTCACTCTTCTTTTTTATTTTTATACAACATAGCAGACTAAAAGAATTAGTAATATGTGCAGACTTACTGTAAGATAAACTGTGTGTGTGTGAGTGAGAGAGAGAGAGAGAGAGAGAGAGAGAGAGAGAGAGAGAGAGAGAGAGAGAGAGAGAGAGAGAACACTGTGTAATAGAAATGAACACTTATTATCTGTGTGTGTATCTTGCTCTCAGTGAGTAGGTCTGTGCTCTGTAGAGTGTGTCTCAGCTCCATTAATATTTAACAATACAAGTCCATGTGCAAATGCAGCAGCAGATTGTAATGATATCCTTAAGCATATCTTCTTCAACAGGGCCACTGTAGATGTGGTGGGTTTTTCTCCCTCATGTCCCACACAGACACCATCCCAGAGCGGTGTAGTGCTCAGATCTCATTGTCTACAGTCTTTGGCAGATAATAACTCAAACTGCAACTGTAGGGTTGTTCGCAAAATCATACCACCCTCCTCTGTCTCTCTGTGCACCCAAGGAGCTTGTATGTCTGGAGCATGTCAGTGCAGAGAGGCTTTTGTCCTACAGGTGTACAGGTTTATTTTTGTCCATGAGTAAAAAAGAGTGTTGTGGCTGTGTGAGTTTACCTTAGTCTTATTTTCAGTGTAATTGTGATACATTATAATTAAGCAATTTAAAATCAAGATACTATGAAAAGTCCCAGCAAGACAAAAAATAAGAAACCTTTATAACGAGTCAGGCTTTTGTCGAGGTGTGAATTGTAAAATGAAATGAGCCTGATTACTCATGAGTCAGATTTTTTTATCCCATTATGTGCCTCACGCTACAATGTGTATCTTAATGAGAAAATTGAAACATGCATAATTTTGGATATGCTACACACATTATCCATTATGGACACCATTAAATTAATTTTAAAAATCAGAAATGTTAAAACTCACTGAAGCCAAATCTGATTTGAAACCCATTGTAAAACTGTCATCTCACATAAGTGGATAAAAAGCAGTTCGCAGAATTGCACACTGAAATCATTCAGATACATTAAAATGAACAAGGATCATAATTACATCTGAACTCTATATCTGAAGACTGCAGGTGTAATGTTAGCTTCAAATATTTTTCTCAGAAGAACTCAATTGCAAATTACTATAACCACCTAAACACCAAATCACAAACATCCTTCCACTGATCCATCTAATTGTGCAGCCCTATTAAAATGGGCCACACATCAAATTTGCATATGACTGGACAGATCAGCATTCATTTCCTGATATTTACGTCCCGTGTTAAACAATATAGAAAACAATACCTTCGGTAGCAGACCATATATTTAAGTGAGCAAAATTATAGGAACAGATGATCATAAAGTAAATGATAGTAAATACTATTTAATATTTGTTTGCTTGGGTTAGAGCTACTTTGACTAAACCTTCTGAGTTTGCTATTCACAAGAAGCATCTGCAAATGTGAACCATGCCTCTCAAAAAAAGAGATCTCAAATCATACAGTCAAAAACTGTTGATTTGCATAAAGCTAGAATGGGTTACAAACTTATCTCAGAGAGCTTAGATATTGATCTGTCCACTGGTAGACATATTTTGTAGAAATAGAGACATTTTGTACGCTGGCTTCTTTCTCAAGAAGTGGCTGCCCAGATAAGATGACAAAAATTGGACACCAGAAAGGTAAAAAAAAGAGTGACAGATAAATATTTGTAATATATACGAGAAACATTGCACAGGCATGATTTCCATGCCAGAAAACCAAAAGAAAGCTACTGCTTTCCAGATAAATATTGCTGCATGCCTGAATTTTGCCACAAAAGACCACCTTGACACTTGAGGATGCTACTGGACTGATAAAAACTAAGATTGAGTTGTTTGTGAAGAACACTATATTTGGCATAAAAAGGGCACCAGATACCAACATGGAAACATAATCCTAATGGTTATGTCTGGTGAGAACGCATCATGATTTGGGGCTGCTTTAGTGCTTCATGGCCTGGACCACTTTCCATCATCAAGGGAAAGAAGATTTTCAAGATATCCTACAGGATAATATAACGGTGGTTGTGCTTCAGCTGAAGCTCAGGGTGAGTTGCGTGATGCAGCAGAACAATGATCTCAATCATTGAAGTAAATTTACTACAGAGAGCCTCAGTAAGAGCCCAGTCATTTATCCCCTCAGAGATGCTGTGGAATGACCTCAAGAGAGCTGTTCACGTAGATATCCTAAGAATACGTCTACACTGAAAGAGTTCTGTAAGGAAGTCTGAAATTTATTTTCTGAATGTTGTGCAGCTTGGTTAAAGTTATTGCTGCCAAAGAAGGGTCGACCAGCTATTAAATCCAAGAGTTCACTTACATTTTCCACAACATTGTGAATGTTTAAAGGGATATGTTCAATAAAGACATAAAAGATTATAATTGTTTGGGTGTTGTTAGCTTAGGCACATTAAGTTTGTCTGTACTTGTGACATTTTCTGACGATGTTATGTCACATTTTATATAACCAAGAAATGCAGAAAATTCCAAAGGTTCCACACACATTTCCCTTGAGATACACATGCTCATATTTACACTTCTTGCATTCATATAAAGATTTAATGTTTTAAACCAACCTTATACTTGATGTTTAATAGCCCACTGTATAAACCAGCTGCTTCTGTTACTGTTTAATATGAGGCATTGTTTATGTAATTTATAAACCACACATGAAAGCGTTTGCCATTCTTTGTAAATTAGGGAGTAAAGTTAATTGAGGAAACATTTGTTGATCATAGATTTAACTCTTAAAGCTCATAAAGCTCTTTGCTTTAATCCATAATTAGCCAAATCAGCAATTTCTGATGTAGTGTCCGTTAAATAAGGTATTTTAGAACAGGTCTGCACATATTTGCTTCACTGGTTATCTGGACCCTAGTGGAGCTGACACCAGCTGTGCCTCGGCATTCTGATGATGAAGCACTTATTTATGCTGCCGCGTCCTACTCCATATTAAGAGTACTCAGCTCTTCCCCCTGTAGGATCCAGCTGGCTCACTGCAGATCCTCATCCTTATGTTCATATATTAGGTCTTATTTGCGCACCCGCACCCTGCCGTGGAAGTTAAATCATTCAAAATACCATGAGACAAAAAACTAATTTAACCTCAGCAACATCTGGGGGCTAATTAGATACCAAGGTGCTGTTTTTCTATTCTGTCTTGCTTTTATTTTTTAAATTTACACAACAACCGGTTGTCACTTCCTCTGTGATTTGTGCCACCACTGTTTGGCCTGAGACTTGCTGTAAATCCCCAGCTTCATTTTCAGATGCAGGTCATGTCGAAGTCTGTTATGAACCAATTAGCACTGCCTCCATGCATAATATGGCACTTTTTTGTGAAGTCTGTCATATGTCAGACATGCCGGAAGGTTTTTTAGCAAATATGACCAAGATGAGGTTTGTAAACAGTGATTAATCTTATTCTCTAACAAACAATAAAACTTTTGCCTTTGTCTCCCAAATGCTGACATTAACAGAAATTTAACAATAAAAAAAAAAGTTCAAATTACTTCTTTTTTGAGAAGCAGAACAAGTCAATATTTAAAAATCAATTTAAAGTCTGAAGGTAACGTGTATACATGGATCAGCAACCGAGACAGTAAACAGTCAATAAATAGTATTTTCAAATGGCAAATGATAGCTGTAAGACTCTTCAAACAGAAATTACACTTGGAAGCAAGAAAGACAAGAGGGGTGAAAGAAAGAGAGTTATATTACTTTCTAAATGGCAGGTTGGCATGCAAAGAGTAAGAGATAAAAAGTAAAAGAGAGATTGTTTACGGAGGTCTCACAATCAAATTAGTAATGATTCCCACAAAACAATTATAGCACTAGGGGGCATGGTGGCATAGTGGTACAATTCCTGTTCCTGCTGTTTGTGCGTGTGTGTGTGTGTGTGTGTGTGTGTGTGTGTGTGTGTGTGTGTGTGCGCGCGCAGAGCTTGCATATATTCTTAATCTTAAGAGGTTTCCTCTGTGTACCCTGGTTTCTGCACATAGTCCATTGACATGCACTGCAGACTGATTAGCATCTCTAAATCGTCCGAAGCATATAAATGTGTATGTGTCTATTTCTGCCCTGCAATGAGTTGGCACCCTGTCCAGAGTGTCCCCTGCCTTGAGATTAAGAAACTATGAGAAGAATTATGAGGAAAATTAATATTAATCTAGAAAATTTGCAATTCTTGCAACGCATCTCAGCTCTTACATACAGAATTAGAAAATCCTCAAATGTAGGTTTCTTCTGTCTAAGGGAGTTTTTCCTTGCCACAGTCACCTCAGTCACCTCAGGCTTGCTTATTTGGGTTAAATACAAATACATTCAATATATCTTATATATAATATCTTGAACTTTTTTAGAATATTAATCTTTCTGCACTATATTTCTTATGGTCTGTAATGCTGCTTTGAGACAATGTCCATTGATAAAAGAGCTATATACATTTGAATATGAATAGAGTAAGCTCCATCTGTATAATGTGTGTAATGTGTTTACCTGACTAAGATTTTTGAAGATTCTTTGATCCTTTAAGCTACATACTTATTTAGGTTACACATTATTCTTGGGTAGATGAAGCAAAAAGAAAGGAAATCAGCGCAAAGCAAACCATGCCTTATTCCCATTTGGTGTATATTTGATCACCCCCCCAGCACTGGGAAAAGCAGCTCCACAAGCCAGACCCTGCTTCCACTTCTAATCCATAATCATCTGACTTCCTATATTTGAACAATTGCCATATGAGCTTAATTAGTAAAGACGAGCTATATAATTAGATTTAATTATGTTGTTAGGTTGAATGTTTTTCTTGCTTTGGACTGTAGAACGTTACCTAACACTATATCCAAATAAAGAAGTACACGCTGAATGATGAATGAGTCAGGTTAGTTTACAAATGTGTTTATGTAATCCTTCAGTTAAAAAGAAATTCTCATTAATTACAGAACTGTCTTAAGTTGAAGTTAACAAAGCGTTATAAAATTTTCATGAAATGCAGCCCTGAGCAGCTGAAACACATTATCTCACATTCTGAAAGGTTAAACAAAGAGAGTAGAGAGAGCAGGAAGTGTTTTTAGGGTAAAAAGGTTCATTTGTTAGAATATGGCAATGTCTGGCTCTCTAGTTTTCCTGATATATTGTATTTTATAGCCCATTACTGTTAGTGTGTGGACGGCAGCTTTAAGTGGAAGCTTGACACTTCATTACACATTTCTACAGTAGTCCTGTACTTTAACCCTCTTAATCCCATCTTATGATTTAGTTCATCTTAAAGCTTTTTCTTTTGTAATTACAATAAAACTAATAAAAAAAAAGGTATGTAGTTAAGAGAGTGAGGAATGTAAATCTAATCCCATCAACAGGTCCTGGGAGTTTAATAAACACCAATTTAATAAACCAAACTTACAGCTCACCTTCTTACGTCTAGAAATGTTGATACTACACTTTAGAAGCACAATAATGGCACGCTGAATTACAAACAGTTAGGGCATCCACACTTGCCTGCAGCTACAGAATCACACTAGACTACATAAATACAGAGTCACAGATACCAAACAGCCAAAGTTTGAAAACAGACTCAAAATGAAACCCCGGGAGCTTTTGTGCTCTTGTCACTTGTCTTGCAATTTATGACTTGATTAAGTTTGTTGATGTGCTCAACCTTTGAATCTGATATTATGCAAATGAATGGCATAAATCTGGCTGTTCTTGTTCTCATCTAAACAAACAAGCACAGAATACAGATTGAGCTGGAGACATTAATTGAGGCAAGGGTTTGTTTCTCTGTCTCATGTTGAAAAGGTACACAGAGATGGTGCTTCAGTGAGCCATGTGATGGGAATTAAGCTCTCAAATATCAGACCAACAGTGTAATTACAGTGAAGGCAAAACATCATCAAGTACCAGTCAGTGGCTCTAGACTTACATTTCTCATGTAAGGCTTGTACATGGCTTTGTTATTGTTTTCACTGTTATTAAATCATTTATAGGGGTTGGTGAATAACATGCATTCTGATGCATCAGGTGAAAAAGATGGGATTGATAAGATTTTGGTATCTGGATTGAGAGGTACTTAACTTTTTCTAGACATGGAAACTTTTAAGTATAATCTAAATTCTGTATACCCACATATTTATTTTATGAACATTGTACTGTATGTGCAATAATGTTTTGTCTATTTACTTGAGGCATAAAACATCCACAGGTAGAAAACGTTCAAGTCTAACAGAACAATATTTGCTGAGTTTAACCCATTCAGTCAAACTGAATGAGTACATTTTCAACATAACCAACCTCCTAGATTTGCTCCATGGCTCCCAGAAGAATCTCAGATCATTCATATCCTTAATACTAATAGTGTTTTGTGATTTTTTTTAATGTAATGGCTAAAGTAATACAATTATAAATAGTTAGATTATCCTTCCTAGGACCATAAGTCAACACTTAACACAAAAGTATAAAGCTAGTAAGACCTCAGGGGTTTTTCTGCACTCCAGTTCCTGGGTGTTTGCTGGACCTAATTAAAGCTGTCATGGCTAGACCTACCATAAGATATCGATCTCAATGTGGGGGTGTGCAGCTGTTTTCTACTATCCCCTAGTCATCACAGAGCATTTCCACCTTCCCTACAGTGTTATCTTCTCTGCTTTATCTCTCCCCAGTACTCAACAGCATCCTCGTTTAATTACCATCTCATTGTGTCACCCCCTGCTTGCTTTCTGACAGCTGAACTGACAGAACGAGTGCCTGGCCCCGTACGTTAGCACAGCAGTAATGGGACCTCATGGTGGTGGTTGGAGGAGTAGGGGGTTAGGGGTGAGTAGAAGGAGAAAAAAAACATACAGAAATAATTCAGCAAAGTACTTTAACTAGTAAATTGCCATTCTGCATGTATATCATAAGAGTGTAATGGAAACACATATGTACCAAAGGTTTGGTTTTAAAGCATAATGTCATCCCATTTTAGGAGTTCTCACAGTTTGTTTAAAAACTTGAATGAAAAACTTATTCATCAACATTTAATACTGTGTACTGACGGATCCTACTTATAGTCACTGGCCACTTTTATAGGAAAACCTGTTTGATTGACAACAACTATTATAATAATAACTCTTTACATCCTTGATGAGCAGAAAAACATCTCAGAATGCCCAAAGACTTTGAGGTGGATTGGCTACAACAGCAGAAATATGCGACCGAAATCTGAGGCTACAGTGAGCACAAGGTCAATGAAACTGGAAATCTGATGAAGATAAGCACATAGGGATCTGGCAGCCTAGTGTTTAATGTGTTGGATTACCAATTGGAAGGTTGAGAGTTTGAATCCCAGGCTGGCCCTGCTGGGCCCCTAAGCAAGGCCCTTAACCCTCAATTGCTCAGATCTATAAAAAATGAGATGTAAGTCGCTCTAGATATGGGTGTCTGCAAAATTCTGTAATAAGCCAATGTTATATACTGAGCTATATGTATACGTAGCCTGTAAGACAAATATTTTAATAAACATTGAGATTTAGGCTCATTATGTGTGCACTACTGTTTCTATTCCTAATATTCCTTCTATTTCCTACTGTTTCCATTTACATGAGTAGATAAAACATTTGATCCATGAGCAGGCCTTAAGGTCACCATTTTCCTTAGCACACAAGATGCATGCTGTAATTATTGCATTATGCTCCTATAAAGTTATATCTGAAATTAAGCAATAAATAAAAGATTCTGACAAAGCTCTATACTATCCATATGTATTTCCCCTGAAGGTATCAAAAAAGCTTATTCACTGTTCTGTGTATTATGGGAAGCACTGAAAATTCTTGTTTTATCTTCAATTTTGGCATCTATGGCATGGACAGAATTTTTCCTTAACTTTAAGTGCCTTAACCTTTCATTTACAGTGTTTTGACTTTAAGGTCACCGGAGGAACTAAAGTGTACAAACACAAAAGAGCAGTTGAACCATAAAACAGACTTTCTCTATCTTTAATATTTGTCAAAGGTATGACTAACACCCCACCGAGATGGGCTTTGTTATCGCTACCAGTCATATCTGCAATGTTTGCTCAAGGACAAGCTTTTTCTCATTATATATTGCCAGTGTTTAAACCCAAAAAACGTCAACAGTAAGCACAAGCAAGGTTGCGTATTTGATGGATGTTTAATGACAGAATGAAGGCTGAGCCTTGAAGACTTGAATGTACTGTTAATGTCCCTGTGAATTGCTTTAATGCAGCATCAGGAGATCAGTGCTAATAAACCTTTGTGTTTCAGCACAACACGACAAAGAGAGCACACGGCTCATACCCGAATGGTGTGAAAGAAAAGAAAAGAGACAATTACAAGCTAGAACACTTTGTACAGTGTGAAATGTTCAGTTCTGTCAATCTGATCTACTTTGCATTTCTGTTTGAAGCCTGGACTTTGTTCATCTGTTTTAAATTCGTGGGTAACCAAAGAGTCAGTTACGTGTCTCTCCTGTCTGGGTAAAATGCCTTCTTTTAATTTCAGCCCAGGTTTTTTAACCTTTTCAGTTAATCTCCAATAAGAAGTAAGTCATTTTATTATTCAATATCTACTGGAAATAGATCTTCTAAAAAATAGCTAAAATTGGTTCAGTTCCTTTCTATGTTCTTAAAGTAACATATGTGATTTCTTGTTCAATTAAAAAATAGTAGGTTTGAAGAGGAACTGCTGAAAATCCAATTGTGAAATATTTATGGATAAAACTTGCAATGTTATCACCCATATAATATTTATGGATCTCTCTAGTGTCCACTGCACTCAGTTACAGAAACCTGGCCTCTGCACTGATGTAATAAATGCTGAGAGAGCAGAAAATAACCAGTCAGACTAACTGAGTAACAGACCTCAACTGACATTTTTTTGATAGATCTCAGTCCGGTGCTTTATGTATACTGAGCAATGTAAATAAAACTCACCAGAAAAAAAAAAACAATTAGCTAAAAGAGGAAGTCATGCATATGATTTTGTGCAGTTTTTTTTTCGTTGCTATTATTTGAATTCTGTAATTTATATCAACAGAAATGAACATAAACACATAATGTAATACTAACATAATCAAGCAAGCAGTATAGCACCATATGAACCTGTGTCTATAAGAAACTAAACAAAATAGTGTTGTGTCTTAAATTGTTTCCTTCTTGTTTGATTCTAGACTGATGTATTAATGTTAACTTATTTACCTATTATGTTTATATGGTTGATGTATCATCTAGTGAAATTCAGATGTAATCCGTAAGATGTACATAAAATATAAACCAGACCTTACTATTGCTTGGTGCACAACTACAGTACTAAACACCTTGTACACCAACTTGTTTTATTGAGGTAAATTATTTTTTTTCTTGCCTGCTGTATTTTTTTTATTTTTTTTTTAGGAATGTTGGCACCTCTGACTTCTTGTTGAAACCAGAAATGAGTTTTCTGTAATGGCCTCTAAGAGAATAAAAGCTGATGGCCTTGAAGACTCACACTGTCACGTTGCGGTCAGGACAGTTGTCTCCAAATGTTCCTCCTTGCTCCTTAAATGTGATGAGGTTCCAGACGGCAACAACAGTGTCATCAGGCACGGTGAAGTGGAAGAGTTCCACGCTGGCGAATGAGCGGAAAGCATTAAGCTTGCGAGGTGTCCGGGTGAAATAATCTGTCACGAACAGGCAACCTGCACAAACAAGAAGAGAGGAGGAGAGAATAGATTAGATCCAAGGTTCTTAACTCCAGTCATGCTCGCTCACTGCATGTGTTCCCTACTTTCCACTAAAGAACATTTAACTCAACTTATGTAGATCATAATAATAAGCTCATCACTAAGATGGACCATAAGGTAATGAATGACCAGGACTAGAGCTGAGAACCTCTGAGATGATGTGTATCTTCACCAGCTGTGTCATGGAGGGTTTAGAGGACTCACATATGATGATCAGCTATGATTGAACTTCCCTTTCTTATTGGTGATTTAATCAAATCCTTCATCCATTTGGCTCCCCTTCAAAACAATCTCTATGCAAAATTAATTTTGCTCTTATCCTCCAGCACAGGGCCAGAGAAGAGACACCAAGATGACATTTCGCAATCTGCTGTAATGAGCCTTGCCTTCCTGTGGCACCACTGTCAGCAACCATAATGGCTAGCAATCTTCTCGTTACGTGTGAGGGGGAACATTTATACACTGGCAACTAGGTATTTTCTACTTTCTATTCCCCATGTGTTCAACAGGCAAGCCCGATTTATTGCAATTTGTCTCCCAAGGGCAAAAAGAAGTGTTCCTTATAAATGCTCCTGTTCTGGATGTTGACTACTCCTTCATCATGGTTATTTTGATATTTAGCATTCTCAACAAGGCATCTACGATATCTATGGAGCTCGAAGGCTGAAAAAAGTATTTGAATTATATATCACATTATGTCACATCAAATATTTTTGTTTCTGTTGTGCGTTTAATACATTTTTAATAAGTGTTTGTTTGTTTGCTTTAAACTTGCCAGGAGTTAGATTTCCCATTACAAACATTTAATATAATACTGTATAAGTTACAGTTCTGTGACTGATTTTGTTACTCATACAGATTAAATATACATACAGATTTTATGCAAATAAGACCAAATATGAAGCATCCATGATTCCCAGGGAAAAGTAGACACTTTCAGAGTGGTCAAACTAATTTGAACAAATTTCTACGATGATGTTTGGTGTAACTATTTAGATAAAGTTCTGGTTCATTAGGTTATAGCAACATTATCTTGTCGTAATTGTTAGTAAGATAGCAGCCAGAGTTAGCTGTTTAATAGGCATTAACCTCATTACTGTTCATAGCTCCCATTTTGACATCATGTCTCTTTATTTCACTTTGCGATCTTGGACGTAAGTATGGCAGATTACTCTGATCAGCTAAATGCTGATTTTGATCATGTTGAAGCAACTTTTCCTTAGGAAGCCTGGATTATTCATCTTTGGAGTAATTTACTGAAAATCACATTTTTCCTCAAATCTCAAAACATTTTGAAATATGTGTTTTTAAATGTAAAGCTTTTTTGTTTTTAAAGGTAAAGCCCTAGCAAATACTAAAGAAAGAAAAACAGCTGCTAGGCTCTATAGTCATCATTTGTACTGTATCATCATTAAGCCTTATTATACCAGCTTGTTATTCTGAGTATCTCTGTGTAAACAAGTCTTTTATCAGCTCTCAGTTCCTACAACACCAGATTCTTTTTAAAGGCAGTCATGGCTTTAACCTTTCCTGAAGCTTTTGCACATCACTAGCCCAAAAAAACACCAGCTCGTTGTACAAATGAATAGAGATTCATTTGTAGGAGTAGCTTTTATCCAGCAAAGCTAGCCTCATGAGCTGAGGATGCTGAAGGTTTTTGCCAAAAAACAATACCATTGTTCAACTCTAACTGCTTTCAATGGTTGCTTTGGGCTTGAAGGTAGCTCTGGGCCTCAGTAAGTATTACACTATAGCTTCACTGAGAGGATTGTTTCACATACAGGTTGTTGGTCCACATGAGGCAATTATAGAAAATGTGCAAACATGGAGGTCTGGGTCAGGACAATGCAGGAGGAAGCTGTCAAAGTAAATCTGTCTAGCTTCCAGCAGCTGAGAACTGAACCGAGAGGCAATATAACAATTACATGGACTGCAGCTGTACCTGAGGTTCTAAATGCTACACCGCGCTTTCTTTTCCCCTCTCTCTCTCTACTGTTACCCCCTGTTATTTACAGGCATAACAAATCAGCCGCACTGACACTTTTATTAAGCTGATGGACTCTCAGATGTATGACACCAGCATGGGCTTTTCATCCGTTAGCTCCGACAGCCTCGTCGCTTCCCACACGTCGGCTCCTCGCACAAAAGCATCAGAGTGTGAACAAAATTACAATGCGAACAACCATCCAGACAGGCAGAGAGCATTTGGATCTTTTCTTACTGTGGTACTGTTATTCCAAACTAGCAACAATTTAGCATGAATTTTAATGAGCCGGTTTTTGCCAAGTATGGGCCAGAGATTTTTCACATTTAGCCAGAACACATAGTTAAAAAATTACACGCATTTAATATCCATTAGGCAATCTAATTTCTGAACCATTGTGTATCTATTAGATGTAAAACTGGTGGGCTGACAGTAACCCTCTGACAAGCTGATTTGTCCTCCTGCCAGTTAAGTAGCAACACAACACCATGGTGTTTGACGGTTACATACGCTGATGTGATGCTTACACAGCTCAATGCTAGATCACATGACCTCTTATTAATATCCCACTACCAGGCATACCAGCACCAAAGCTTGATAATGTGCTGCTGAAAATAAATACAAATATTCTAGGATATTTTTGTTATATATTTGCAGTCAATCTGCAGGGCTTCTGTATGTAAGGCAAGGTTTTTCTAATGACTCACAGTCTCATAGTTGCCAAAAATAGAATGGAGCAATTGACATCCTGATTATGTAGTAGCAAAATCAACTCTACTAGGGTGGGTAAAAAACTGCATGATTGGACCTCAGAGCTACTGAAGAGACTTTAGGTTTGCTCATAGACTTAATCATCACCCCACAGGTAAGCCAAGACTATGGAATATAGATCTATAGGGCTTTATAATAAATACGCATTTGCGGAAAAAACCACTCGTGTTTGCAAAGTCACACATTCTTAGTAATTACTCAATTATGAATCTTTTTGCTAAAATAGAATATGCATTAGTTCGCTGCAAGAACAAAAATTGTTTTTTTATTGAATATTAGATATACAAAATAACAACATCTCAATTCTATAATTTACTACTAGATGAAATACATTGGTTTTAAAATGTTACCTTGAGTACTTGAGTAGCGTGAGTACTGTGTTCACACTTACTCCATAAAAGTGCAAAATAGAGTGAAAAAGGTACCAAACTTTGTCATTGTTCCTTCAAATCCCTTTACACACATCTATATCCATTCACAAACACCTTTAAAAACAAGCATGCTATTCAGCTTTGTGGGTTCATAATAACTCCATCATGGTTTTGTCGCATTGTTTTAAACAACTTTGAAAGACATACAGTGTATAAAATAGGCCAAAATAAAACTAAAAACAGATTAAATGGAATACATTGTGGCTCATACTACAATTTTGATCTTAGTTACAGCACTGGTTGGATACAAAGAAAGCTTCTTCAATGCAGCATACCTTTAATGTGAGTATGCTGGGTAGTATAGTGTGCTATTGCTAATGACAAGTTGAACTTTGGACAATTGTTTTCACTTAGCAATTATAGTCTACATTATGTCATAGAAGTGATTAAAGTTTTACTGATAAACATACTTAAGCAAGAATGCTACTGGGTCACAGATCACAATCCTACAAAAATCACGAACCCACAAATTCATTAGTCTAGGTTTTATTTCACCATAGAAACCAGCATTAATATGACTGGTCCAACCAGTCATATTAACACCAAAATATAAACATTTTCAACATTTACAAAGCATCGTTTGTAAGTATCTCTATAGAAGACCTATAAATAAACACCTGTAGGTCTAACAAATTACAGTAGCCTATTTTAAAACAGAAAAAGGCTCAAACAAAATCTCTTTCAGATTTTTATAGGCATACAGTTTACAGCCTATGCTACATAAACACTGAACTTTTGTTTTATTTAACACACGGAAATGTTCATTTAGCGTTTTTACGTTCACTGTGCAAAAAAAGAATTGCATCCACTGTACCCGGATTTAATCTATTTCGCCTAGCCTCGAGCACCCGGCCAGCACAGCTGTAACCTCGGACTTGACATGTGCTGGTACTTTACTTTTGAGAAAAGCGGTAATATTTTGAGACGTGTCGTCCTTTTTCTTAGACCCCCACAAATATGCCTTGACATGCTGGAAGTGCCCGTTTTGTGGCTCTCGTGTTTGTATATTTTTCACACGAAATGCACTTAACGTAGCCGATACTGCTGTTGTCTCCTGCTGCAACAATTTCTGAGAACCGTTCCCAAACATTAGATTTTGCAGATTTACCTTCTTTTCTTCGGATTTTGTAAATTCCTGACCTTAATTTCACTCGCACTTCGTCTTCCATTTTAATTATCTGCTTTATTGTTGTGGCTGTGGCGGGAGCTGATTGGCGCTTTCATGACGCAAAGCCAAAGATTTGGGGTCATCACGCAAGTTACGTTGCTACATAGGCCTACGTATTGTAACCTTATCAAAGAATCACATAAAATATAAAAATATATATTCCAAAATATTTTTTTTTATATTTTGTTTTTAATGACCCGCCCCGCAGTAAAGTGACCATTTTTTTTACCCGCCCGAACCCGACCCGCGGGTCACTACTGTATACCATTTTCAAGAGCATATTAAGAATAAGAAGAAGCATTTGTTTGTTACATATACATTACAGCACAGTAAAATTCTTTCTTAGCATATCCCAATTTAGGAGTTTTGGGGTGCAGGGCAGTGGCGGTTCTAGACCATTTCAACTGGGGGGGCCAAGCTGGGGCCAGTTGTATTGTTAGAGGGGCCAGTTACATTTAGACCTTATTGTTGTCATATCACTTTCTGCACTGCACTGCATGCATTAACGGGCAAAATACCATGTTTATAATCATTCAACAATGTATTTGCTGAATAAATATGTATGTGTGAATAAGTATGTATACCCTTTTCATTTCAGCAAATAGTTTTCACTTACATAAATACTGAGAATTAAGTTTTAAGTGCACTTATTACTTCATCTGTCTATCTTAGTATTTTTCAGTTTTCGATTATTTGCTGATGAGAATGTATTTATATACTTATTTTACCACCCTCATTTTTACTCTTTGTCATGTCTTTTTGTTGGTATTACTATTACCTATACCATCTGTCTTTCTACCTTATCTTTTCTTATGAATTAATTTACTGAAAATAACTGACTTGCTATGTAACTATGTCTAATCATTTAACGTTACAACTTGTTTACTGAGTAAAAGCACTCAGAACCATGAGTTTGTTGATCATATATTTTATCCCTTTTCAAACTGCCACAAACTAACGGCCAGGTTGAGATTAGCTGATCTAACGTTATGCATTTACATAATGTAATGCATTTAATACAAATACAACATATTAACAACTTTACTCAGCTCTATAGTTCTTTCTTTGCTTGAAGTCTTTAACTATAATATTTACAACTATAATATTGCATGTTCTACGATACTGTTGTGTTCCTCTTTAAGCAGTCCCTCTAGAAAATGTGTGGGTTACAGTACATTTCTGACTAATAACGGATGTAAAAAACAACGATCGCAAAAAAAACAGTTTTATAAAAGTTATTTCACACTCCACATTTAGGGGGGCCAAAAGGGATCCAAGCTTGTTGTCACAGGGGCACTGGCCCCCCTGGCCCCCCCAAGAACCGCTAGTGGTGCAGGGTCAGCTATGATACAGTGCCCCTGGAGAAGTGAGGGTTAAGGGCCTTGTTCAAGAGCCCAATGGTGGTAGCTTGGAAGTGATCCTCTGATCAACAAACCAGAGCCTTAACCACTTAAGCCACCTCTGCCCCAGCTTGGCACTGATATCCATAAGAGTAGAGGATATCTTATTCCTCTACTCTTATGGATATCAGTGCCAAGCTGGACCATACATTAATATTAGCTTTTTAGAATACAATCCTTTATTTTGTCACATATACATTATAGCAAAGTCTTCACAATAACCCACATTTGGAAGTTGGGGCCAGAGCGCAGGGTCAGTTGTGATATATCGCTCCTGGAGCAGTGAGGGTTAAGGCTTAAGGGCCCAATGATTGGCAGCTTGGCAGTGTCAGGGCTTGAACCCCGATCTTCCATAACATTAACCCTATGGAAATTAGATATGGCAGTAACTTAAAATTACATTAAATTAACTTCTCATAAAAACAGAAGAATACATTGACTGTAACACTAATTAAACCTGTAGATAATAGAAAACACATTCACTTATACTGCAAATACCTAATGACCGTCTTTCCCATTTCAACATGTCAGTTACTGACATCTCGATGTTTTAGCATCAACAAAATTACCACCAGGGAAAACATTAAAGTTCCAAAGTGAAATACGCTTGATAATTAAATGAAAACGAGCGAGGCTCATAAGGTAAATATCAAGGCTAGTCACGTCTTTGTTTTTCCTCCTCAAGCCTCATGAGCCTTCTCCATCCTCTCTCAATGAAAGGGACCAGTGATAAATCACGGGCTGCTTTTTATTACATTTCATGTCAATATCTCACACGCAACCAAGTTTACTGCGGCTCAATACAGGTGCCCTTCTTTTCAATTTCACCCTGGGATTGAAGGGCATTAAAATTAATATCAGCCCCCTCACCACATCGCCCCCTCCCCCTTCCCCAGCCACATTCTGCCTACAGCATTGATGGCAGATCAATAATTGATGATGACTCTTTCTTTCTCCCCATCTCTGGTGTAACAGCATATTTCCAAGTACTTTCAAGGCTCTGATAAATGAAGAAGAAAACATTCAAGACACTCATAGTTGTCCACTTTTTAGAGTGCAAAAACTTTTTATTATGTCCGTTCTTTTTGATTTTTGGGGGAAAAAAATGGAAAAAAAATTTTTTTCTTTCTTAAAATCTGGTCTTTCACATGTTTTTTGGTTTCATAATCCCTCATTTCAAGGTGTCTGTATTATAATGGACGACTTGTACATCACCCAGAACAGATGTTCCTGTTAATTCATGCTTCTCACAACTTGTCAAGGCAATATCCTAAACATTAGGACAGATTAGAGCATCAGGAGAATAGACAGTAGAGCTAGTCCATCAGAGTGTGCGTGTGTGTGTGTATGTGCATGTGTGTGTGTGTGTGTGTGTGTGTGTGTGTGTGTGTGTTTTTGAAAAGCTCCTACTGCAGCTGGAAAGATGCCAGGAAGAACATTGAATGTCCTCGGCTTAGTCCGACCCACTGGGACACATACAGGATGGAGGGTAAACAGTGTTGTACACATTTTGTAAAACCAGATGTGCATACACACAACACCAAACAAATTCTGGGAACAGACAGCAGAATATCAAGAAAAGAATAGATTTGACCTGGAAAAGAAATAAACGATTGAGCTAAATTAATATTAATATGTGTAATCTACATATATAGTGTTTTCATTACACTCTACAATATACATATTAAAATAAAAAAACAGACATTTTACCAGTTATTCAGGTTGCTTTATCTTTTAGTGCTTATTAATTAAGTGGCATCTAAAAGAGTATGAAAAAACCTAGAAAAAAACTGTACATTTACAGTATATGCACTGGCCTTGATTTCCTTCAGATACATACGTTACTAAGTATGTATGTATCTAAGTATGTTTTAGGAAAGATTCCTGTTTAATTTTATCTATGAAAACAGAAAAAGTCACCATAAGAATGGTCTTGAAAATGATCCTGACCAGTGGCTGATATTAAATAAGATAGCCCTTTCTGCAATTTGAAGATAAAAACGAATCTCTCCTTATCTCAAAATTTGAACTTAAAAATGTTCAGGTTTCATATTAAACCACTAACAACACCATTAATACAGAGCCACAGATACAGGCATTTTATATTTAAAGTGCATTTACTTCTTTTTGTTTCATGACATTTTTAAATCTATTTTCTTACCATTTTCTTCTGGAATTACTCATTATGAGCCATTCCACAGCAACCTCACTCATTAACACATGAGCACTTGTTATTTGTGATCTTTATAAATTGATGTGTGAATCAATCATTTTGATATTTTCACTCCTGTTTACAGATACTGGGTAGCCTAAAAATCCTTACTCTGAGCAGATCTTATAAACAGATACTAAATAATACTAAATAATAATTCATTTTCTGTCTCCAAACAAGTCAGACGCAATTAAGGCGATCGATTAATATGCATTAATCCATTTTCATTCAGATTTTTTACTTTAATTAGAAAGTAAAAAGTGAGTAAAAAAGAGGGCAGGATTTATTCTCTCTATACTGATTCTTGCTACGAACCTACTTGTATCTACAGTATGTAGTTATGTAGGTATTCTTTTCTTATCCAAACTTTGTCACTGTTGCTTCAAATTCTTCTACGCACCTTGACATACATTTGTGGGTTCATAATAACCCCACCATGGTCGTTTCACATTTTCCTACTCTCAAACAACGTCCTTGACTTCCACAGCTGTCTTTTTAAACCACTTTGAAAGATATATCTATGAAGTAGACATACAGTACACTGTTCACAAACACCTTCACAAACTAAGAATAGATGTCCTACTAGGACTGCAAGCATGGTATTTAGCTTTATGGGTTCGTAATAACTCCATCAAAGTCAGTTTACATTTTCCCACTCACAATGTATTTGACATCTACAGATGACAGTTTTGAAAGCTTTAAAAGACATACAGTGGATGAAATAGACAGATAAAACTCACAGAAAATAAATAAACTGCTGACAGGGTAAAAAAATCTAAAACAAATCTTTCTTTTTATCCACTTCTGACTGTCATATCTGGAGTTAATATTAGAGTAGAAGTGTTTCTATCGCTATTTGTATGACACATGATACAATGCTGGGAAACATGAGGGGCTGACGTGATGTAATCGTTATAGAATTACTATGAGATCACGTCTTGAGAGGAAAACCGAGCTCTATTACCCAGATAATCCTTGCACCTAGAACTCTGTGAGACTTTGTATCATGCTGTAAGTAAGACTGCATTGCCTATGTGACTCGTGTGGAGAGAACCAAGTAGCAATTCAAAAAGTAATACATCAAATATGCCCTTTTAAGCTACATTAAAGTTGTCCGTCCCCTCTGCTGGGAAATGAAAGTACTGATGATTGTGGATTAGTGACCTCTAGAGCACTCTGCTTTGAAATAAAACTAATTTTCATGCTGTTGTGTGAAATTCAAAACATTTTGCACCATCATCAGTAAGTTATTTCTTCATTTCAAGACTGAAAGTGCTGTTATATTTTTTATAGAAAAATGAAAGTTTTTTTATATAAAACTTTACTCAGTGCCTTGAATTGCATGTTACACCCAGAAGTCCGAAGCTCTACAACAAATCATCAGTTCATAATCAGATAGGATTCAAACGACATCCTGATTAGGGATTAGGGATTACATCCTTAAATTTATTTAAGAATTATTTTTAAATTTGAACTGTACTTTTAAATGCTAAAAAGTGTTTCTAGTATTTACAGGGCTTTTAAATATAAGTACAATTTTATATGCCTTTTTATATAAGTAGAATATTTTATGATATAAAATTTTATAATAATAATAACAACAACAACATCAACAACAACAATTTATATTATTATTATTATTATTATTATTATTATTATTATTATTATTATTATTATTATTATTGTTATTATTATTATTATTATTATTATTATTATTATTATTATTATTATTAATAATAATAATAATAATAATACCAATAATAATAATAATAATAATAACATGCACATTTGTGGGCACATAATCACATAATAGGTTTTTACACATTATCCCCATGAACTGATTAAATAAAAAAATTCACAAACTATATGTAGCAGGTTTGTGGACTGCTTCCATATTTTTACTACTTTTTTTTTTAGATTTTATATGACTCCTCACTCCAAGGTTGACACTAAGCTCTAACGGCAGTACAGCATGGCAGAAGCTTTGCCCAAAGTTCAATTTGCCTTCTAACAGCTCATCCTCCTCCTTCTAACCCCAAATCCCCAGATTACATCCTTCAAAGCCATGCACACGAGCCTCCTCCAGCAGAGCGAGGTGTAATCTGCTCTGCCACCATCATTACCTGGACATCTCTCAGGCTGACACGTGTAAGGAAGCCGTGAAGAATGAGAAAATGCTGCAGCTCCTGACCAATCCATTACACAATGCCTTACAGAAGGAGAAGGGAGTATAACACCTTAACAAACAGCTCGGGCATGTTCTGCCAGGTTTCTTTAATTTTTCCTTACACAAGAATTCTTCAATAGCTGCTTTATTGTGGTCAGGGTTGCAGGTCAGGTAGAACCAGAGCACAGGAATACTGAACTCACAGACCTACCACAGGCTGTATGGTATGCCAGTGCATCACAGGGCACCATACACACACACACACACACACACTCATACCCTTCACAACTACAATATAGGTAATTTACCATAGCTAAACCTGAAGGAAAACATTCTGTATACGGAGAAAAAAGACAAGACTGTAAAGACAGCAGCACTACCTACTGTGCTAAAGCAAGTATCTGTTTTATGAATGCATTTTATGGAATCCCAAGTAATGCAACAGAAAAGCATTTGCACTATTGTCATTAAGATGCAAGTTTGAATTTAGATGAAGCCACAGACATCTGTGGCTGGGAGCCAAAGAAGATCATGTATGTGGAAGAGGGCAGATATCATTTTCCTTTGAGTGTGCTACTGTCACGGCGCGGGGGTAAAAACGGACCCAAACGCAGGACAGCTTAACAGAAACAGGATTTATTTACTTAAAAAAAAAAAAAAACACGAAACAGGACAAAGACAAAACCAGACGAAAACAACAGAGGATTCCGTGCTGCACAAGGCAACACGGCTCAACTAAATACTAATGAAAATCATGACACATGAGGGACAGGTGTGAAGAGGCAGGGAGGAAAAGACAAGGGCGGGGCAAACACGTGAATAAAGAACATAAACAAAAAGGCACATGGCCAAAGTCCGGACAGAGTCCTGACAGCTACGCTGCTCTGTGACAGGATGAAACACTCTACCTCCCACTTCATCCAACCCCATCTGGTTGGTAGCTGTTGGGATGGTTGGATAGGCATTGGCTAATTTTAAAGGTGGGATAAAAATCAATACAAGGAAATATATTTGTTCGTTTTTTTCTAACTTCACCAGATATAACTGTTTTTACCTTCTAAAACACAAATCAGGCAAAAAGAGTGCTTATTCCTGTATAGAAAATTGGTTAACTGCCATGAATTCCATCTTTTACTCTTTCTCATGCCACATAATTCGTTGCCACCTTTCCCTGTGAAGGTTGGCTTCATCACTGAAACACAGCATCCAAATGTCAAGATTGAACAGTGCTCTTTTCAGGTTGTGGCTTGGATATTAGTACTGATCTCCCTGAATACTAAAGGCATAATAAATATTCCCAGCTACTTCTATCAAGGGGTAAAATTCTATCACCCTGAGCATCACCCACCCTGCCTTTGTAATCGCTCATTTGGCCATCTTGGTATGTAACAGATGACCAACCTTCTTCCACTCTGCAAGTCAAAGAATAGAAGATTGAAATGAAGTGCTTTTTGTTATTAAAGACTGAATCATGTCAGTTGTCCCAAAGTGGTCTGCTCTTTCCCTTTTCAAAAAGCACACTGCTCCAGTGACTGCTCCATAATTAATAGCAGTGAGTGCCTGTCTGACTCCCTGACTGAGCGTCAAGCTTGCTATTGTTGTTAAAAGCATGTGATCTCTAGATGTACATAGTATGTCTCTGTTACGTTCCTTGTTCATTCAGTCTAACATGTTTATACGTTTATAGCTGAATCCCTGTATGCTGCAGTGACTGATTGAGGCTGACATAACATTGTATAGCTGCTAGCCATATAGCTCAATGTATTGATCTTCGCCTATGTAAGATTCTGTACTGTCAAGTACTGGACTTACAAAAAAGTGAGTTTAAAAGAGGAGCTGTAACACATAAAAGTGTAATTGAACACTTTGCAATGTCCAAAAAAATGATGAAAACCAGCTAACTTTTGCTGTAATTGTGTAAAATTCTTTTTATTTATTTATTTATTTATTCATTTTTATTTTTAGGGGGTATAACCTTTGGCCGTATAAATGCATTCTTCAAACTGCTACTGCTTTTGGGCATTTAAGCTGTCTGAGTAAGAACACCGTCTAATGGACTTTTTTAAACACTTGTTTTTAAGCTTTAATTATTTCCAGTGGAATTTGAAAAAACAGACCTAGCAAATATGTGAAAGGTTCTGAGCATGTGTTAATTTGCATTAACAGTATGATTATGAGGATAAACAAGCCTGCTTGAATGGCCATTTGAAAATTTTTGAAAGCTGTTATCATCAACATGAATGACATTTCTATTGCCATGGTCATGATACTTCTCTGCAGAACCACCCAAAGCCACTTGACCATAATGTTCATTACCAGAGGAGAGTAAAATCAATCCATTATAACCGTCTTTTGTTGTGTGTGGGTATTTTTTTAGTAGTAGTCTATTATTTAAACATAGTGTGCTGTATGACATGACGGAAGCATCTAAACAGTGAACAGAAGACATTGCATTTTTTTTCCTTTTTTTTAAATGATGGGTTTAAATCTATACTGGTGTAGCAGTAAAGTGACTTTTGGTGTGCATACAGTATTCCATTTTCAATCCTACAAACTAGTACCAACATAACTTCTCTCCATGGTCAATCCCCATCCGTCACTCAAAGTATTTATGAAGGGTTTTTGTTTTGTTTAATTTCGTTGTTTTGTTTTGTACACTAATAAGTACATGACAAGTTGCTAACAGTAACTCAGATCACCCGCACAATAAATGTATTTACTAGTATATGTATTTTAAGACTTGCTCTGAATCAAGTATGAAACTAGTGTAAATTATGATGGTGTTACCAATAAAAAAAAAACGTACAGTAAAATGAACAATGTAATCATTGATATGGTGTTGAATTAATATTTATGAAAGGGTTCTTCGGTGTTAGTAACATGTTTTCCTTCACTGGAGAGTCTTCAGGTCAGATGACTTGTGCCATCCAGTTTCTAGGTAACATGACAAGTTGTGTGGTTTTTTATCTAATTAACCTCATTAGATAGAAAAAGAGTAACTCGTGGTCGTTCCACAACATTAAATTAAACTACAAATTGTTGAACATCTGATGTGTCATTTTATAAAATCAATTACAAATTCTATTGCAAATCACTGTGTTGTGAAAGGAATAAAATACTTGTAAAAGAACATCCTGTTATTGAAAGAAAAGCACACCGTCATGGTGTATTATTTACTTATATATGTGTATAAATAAAGTCTTTCCCAAAGACTTACAACTCGTACAACATATCATGCTTTATTTCAGTGACAAATAAATTAAATTCTTGCTTTAACAGGGTCTAATTCCTCAGTGTTTGACCTCGGTTGTGTTTACATCCATCAGCACTATGGCCTCTCCTCAGAAGGTCTAGGCTCAGAGTAGATAAATGCAATCAGGAGTAATGAGTCTCATATCACTCATCTATCCAGTGCCTCAGAGTGGATCATTGCAGGCTGTAAACACCAGCTCTGGCCTCAGCAAGAGCAAATAAACCGGGCTGCCAAAACTCTCTCATTCTCTCTCATCAGTTGGAGACCATTCGATAGAGGAGAATAAGATGGCCACTGTGATACCAGACAAAAAAATGTATATTTTCTTGTTGTATTATACCACTTACCAAAATCCAGATACGGTACACACACATCAAGAAACAGGTTCGTTCTAACCTTGGGTCATGTTAAACACAAGCCCCATGATCAAAGCCTTTGAAGTCTTATTACAACTAGGACATAGACTAAACAAAATAGCAATCCTATTCACTTTGCTTTAATCTTTCTTTTAATGAATCATTTATAATGATGTATTTAAGGTGAGCACCTCAGCCAGTATTCATACTTTTCCAACATTAATGATGTCTCATCTAAATATTCACATACTGTAATAGTTCAGGATTGAGGAGGATTTCTTCCTTTATTTAAAGCTCATTGATTTAGATTTGAATAAAGCCTTCAGAACCTTTAGGCTCAGCAATTGAAGTCCATTTCATGGTCAGCACAGCCTCATGAGGCGGCGAGAGAATGTGGTGTGTGAATAGCAGGCTCTTTAATGGATAAAGGTTAATGCAATTAAAGTGAAGTGGGCCTTCAACAGTGAAGGTGCCTTTTCAAAAAAGTTTGCTAAATCCTAAATGTTGGTCCTTGAGTGAGGTGAATAGAGAGAACTTTTCTGCTTGCATGCTTGTTCTCTCGCTTTCTTTCGCTCTCTCTACCACTTGCTTTATCTGCATCTCTTGATCTCAGTTCCACTGACTAGATTTCTACAGCTAGTCCTCAAAGCAGCTAGTGAAGAGTCTGACATTGGCACTTGTCTTGGCAGACATGACGAGCTGGCACAGTCCTCGTCATGCACTTCACAGTCTAACCTTGGAAATTTGCTCAGTCGTCTGTGCTGTCTTTTTGAGCCCTGGGGAAAAGGACATGCTAAGGGATGAATACAAGCCAGATGGCATTGGTGGCTGCATCGGCAGGGGTGAAAAGAAGCGGAAGATTTAGCGTGATATGGACTGGGTACTGCAGCTCCAGAGGGCATTACTGTATGTCAGTTTGATAAATGTTGCACATGCTACTGAATATGTGAATAGAAGTGGTATAGTTAAGTCCATGTGTGCATACATACCATGACCCATATGTACTGATTTATACGATTTTTCCATTCGTTTATCTTCAATAGCCACTTTATTCAGGTCAGGGTCATGGTGGATTTAGAGTCTATCCTAGGAACACTGGAAATAAGTTGAGAATACACCCTAGATGGGACAATACACACTGACAAGGCACCATTTACACATATAATTCCCACACACCCATTCAAACATAGGGACAATTTAAAGTTGACACTTTTCGAGATGTTTTAGAGAGTAAATTCAATAGACACTGTAAGAACAGTTCTATTAAGACAGTAACCCAGGTTCCGGATTAAACTGGGAACTTATGCCAAAGTTCTGCCTGGAGTTTATACTTATAACTCTTAAATAACCTTTTTCCATATTTGATTTGATTGAAAATTTGAATGGGCAATTTTAGATTAATCTTAATACACTTTAATAGATGTTTCTAGTTCTGACTTTGACATGCCTTAATTATTCTCTATATGTTTTGATTTATCAAGAGTTTTGTTGGCCCACAGAGTTTGTTTAAACTGAAAAGGACTTGTTTCATCGTGAATGTTTTATTTATCTTGCAAAACAGATTTCATTCAAATTTCACGGAAAATACTGCAGATTTAATGTAGAAATATATAAATAAATTACAATTAATAATAATAATAACAATAATAATAATAATAATAAGAAGAAGAAGAAGAAGAACAAGAAGAAGAACAAGAAAGATGAACAGTTTTCAGTTGATTTCCTGTTTATCCTTAAGAATTTCTATTACATTACTCAATCCTGTATTTCACTAGTGCTCATGCGTGTTCACTGACTCAAAGCTCTGTTCCATATACTATACTGACACTAATCCCTGCATGTTAACTCCACTCTTGTCCAAATCGTTTCCTTTTATTGATTGATGAAGCCATACATTTTTAAAGGAACCATATTGATCTGCAGAGGATTTTGTCCATACCTACAATTAATATAGAGCCAAGGATGGCTTAGCCTGATGTGGATTTTAAATTGATTGCTCTGAATTATTAAGTACTATGTTTATTAACATTGTATGCCTCCTCGTTTGTGTTTAATAGAAGTGGAAAAAGTTACGTAAGTATGACTCACAGGGACTGAACAAATTTAAACCGGTGTAAAAATATCTTTATTCCATTTTACCTGCTGCAACAGACAGCTATTAATAAAATCTAATCAGTCTCACAAACCCTTACCTGAATATTGCTCCATTTTTTAAATACAAAACAAATCATTTACTAATGGAAAAGCTGTAAAATGGTCTTTCCCTTTAAATGTATCACCCACCATGGATAAGCAGATAAAGGATAATGAACCAACCACATGAAGCCTAAAACGAAATATATTAATGGTTACAGAACTACTAAAAGAATAGATAGAAGGAATAATAGACTATATAAATAGGCATGAGCCTGTGGCCCTGCAAGGAATTAATTTCAAAGGAATCACAATATTATCTGTAAGATCAAACCTGTAATCCAACCCTTAGCTATACCACTGCTTTCAGCAACCTTACCTTTAATCTATAATTTAGGAGGTAATAAACTATTTAATAATATTTGCACTGGCTTTAAAGATGCCTGTTTACTTACTGACTGAACAACTCTACTAGTCACTCAGAACATCTAAACAGTAGACAGTAATATACAGCAGGACCAATTTTTTTTTTTACCCCAAACCCTTTTCCAGCAAATCCTGCCTCTACAAAGCTCTATACAGAAGCTAAGCTACACAACAGGCAGGTAACAGCCTGAGGCTCATCAACATTGAGGCTGCCCGCTGAAGTTACTGAAGCATAAAGTTAATATACTTTTTTGCTTTCTTGGTAAAATTTGTTGTTTTTATATTGCTTCTCCAAATTGCCTTGTAAATTTTAGTTTTTACTGTTTTGGGGTAACAATTGTTTAAGGGGTCTTATTCTGTATTTTACAGAAGAGTACAGAAATTAGTTATCCTACAGTAGTTAGCTTGTCATTTTGAAGCATAACATATAACCTAATGGTCTAGAGTATGGATTATGGAAGTTTGCTTTACTTTTAAATGCAGTTATTTAGACCCTTGACTAAATAAACTGTTATAGAAAAACAATCAATAATAGAGTTGGTGTGATATGGCTTAAAAAAAGCACTGCCACAATATGTAACATTACAGTGTTAACTGTTTTATTCCTCTTATACCGCATTTTGTTAGCACATACTTATTTCTAATTAAATAATGACTTTTTTTAAGTTTTCTATTGTGAAGACTTTCCCATGTTATAAAAGTAACCTTTAAATAACCTTTGTACCATTTTAACAATTGCACACGTTATTTATCACATTTGTTTAAAGATTCCACCATAAGCATGAATAAAATCCCCACTGTTGTATTTATTAGCTTTGGGTTTGTAGTCAATATAACTGATATAAATGAATATTTGTCTAAAGATTTTTTATCAGAAGGTTGCAACCATAGTGAGGCACAAATGTCTTGCAAAAGGTGAGGTGAGGTAAAATAAGCCACGGTTCTTCCAAATCTTTCATGCTTTCTGAGATTCTATATTGTGTTGCTATGGTGATGTGAACAACTTCACATCATGCATGAATGTCAGACTATGAAGAATTTTGTCAGACAACAAAAATTAAGCACAGCAACACTATTTTATAGTCATGTGACAACCTGTAGTAGTGTCATAGTGTCATTTCCTGTATGTGTGGTGCATATCTTAATAGATAATGTGTTATTGTAATATTGCATGGATGATATTAGAATCTATCCCTTGTTTTTCTATTACTATGTTAGCATATATTCATGTAACCTCTTTATTAAAGTTTGTGTGAATCTACAATAATATGATATGAAATCCTTTGGTAAATTTTCAACTGGGAAAGTGGGTATTGATTCATGACTCCATATCTGTCATGGCTGCACCATTTTAACTAATGTGCACACTTGCTTATGTGCTGCTAAGGGCTGAAAATCACGTTTCAGCATGCAGAACGAAGTGAGCCGCGCACTCTTTTTTTATGAGGATGGCTAGGGTAATAAACACGGCATGATATGGAGAGGGCGTTTGATAAACTGGTCCATCTGTGTTATTGAACAGTTTGCAGAGCCTGGTCGAGGGCTCTGTCACTCCTGCGCTGCCACAAATCGATACTCGCCTTCACCGGGAAATATGACCAGAGCAGCAGCAGGGAACACTACAGCGAGACACATCCGAATCCTTCCCAAGCTAGCCGCGTACACCTTTAGAATCTAAAGCTGTGCTAATTGCAAATTATAATTCAACAAACTGAACTCAGAAGGTAATAAAAGGTTGTGCCGTGAATAGCTTCAGAGGGTTAACAGAATAGCGGACAATCTTAATGAATCAGTTCATTAAAATGAGTTAAGAGCCTGTATCCCTTTTTTTTTTTTGGCTGTACTCAATTTTAAGGAAAAGAACATAAACACACATACGGCTACATTAATAAACCTTCATGCTCACTAACACTTCTAGTTGTACCTGATGACAAGAATTCATCCCATTATGCAAATCTATTTCAATAATCCAACTCACAGTATGACAGCAATTATAAAAGACCCTGGTTCTACTCTTAATATTCAATACTCCATTTATTGAGTGTAGGAAAGCTTCCTTTCCCATGTTTCACATGTTATCTTGTAACAAATGAACCTTTCAGCGGTTGGAAATGTTTTTTATTGGAGTTTTTGCTGCTGTGGAGACCTTGTGGAAAAACAATAGCGTACATTCGTGCAGTCGTTCACTCTACAAACTCTTCTAATCTGAGGTAGTGGATAAGACAGCAGTCGAGGTGACATTGGACTAAATTTACACAATACCTGATTGGGAAAGTGCCAGAAGCATATCACTGTGACTTTGCATTGCATAAACAATTAGAAACAACACACAGCAACAACAACAAAAAAACATTTTTTTTATTCTTTCTGTGTGCTTTGTGTTCCAACTTTTTATTGACAAAGATAATGAACAAGAGACAATCACATTGATTTTACTTCTGTTTACTGATGCAATTTTATCATCAGCATTATTATTATTTAATTAATGAATAAAACATGATGGGCCATGCTGTCATAGAAAAAGAATAACAGCATGTCCTGTAGTGCTGTACTCCTCCAATTCTAACATTTTTTTTGTATATTAAAGAAGAACATGTCATACTTTTTAGGTTCATAGTCACATTTAATGTTGTAGAACTTGCATGGAGCAAGTTGATTCCTGTTAACACTTACATTATAGCAGCTATAAAGAGCCATGGGGCAAGTCGTGGGCTAACGGTTAGAGAGTCTGACTCGTAATCCTAAGGTTGTGGGTCTGAGTCTTGGGCCGGCCACGACTGAGGTGCCCTTGAGCAAGGCATCGAACCCTCCAACTGCTCCCCGGGCACCGCAGCATAAATGGCTGCCCACTGCTCCGGGTGTGTGTTCATGGTGTGTGTGTGTTCACTGCTGTGTGTGTGCACTTTGGATGGGTTAAATGCAGAGAACAAATTCTGAGTATGGGCCACCATACTTAGCCGTATGTCACTTTCACTTTCATATTTTCACTCCTGAAGTTAAAAAAAGCACCTTGTCATGTTACAGCAAAGTTACAGGAGCAGCCTTACTTCTGATTGTTACCAAGTTAGAAAGGCTAAATAACGTTGCCTTGCAGGCAGGATCACACAACACTTACAGATCATTTTAAATGTTTACAGAAACTAATACTTTCAACAATTAAAAGTATAAGACAACAATAACTTATTACTTCACATTAATTCCCCCTTTTGACACAAAAAAGAAAGAGACCATTTTTAATGTTGTCTATCTAAAATCAGATTAGACTACTGCAGCTTACGTATTTCTGTATCCAGGCAGAATCTTCTGAATAGATTGAATGTTAAAGGACAGAGAGACACTATGGTGTGGAAGTATAGTGTATCAGTTGTACATATCGACAAAGTTCTTTTGTCCACTGGGAATTCGGACACTATAAAATGTCTGCACACCAAATACGGATAAACGGATCGAGGGATGCTAACTATGGATGGAGCTCAGAGACAGATTTAGTCTTGCTGTTTACTGTGTTTCAAATTAAAAGCATGGCATAATCAGCCAGGTTTGTACTTGAAAATTAAGACTAAACAGATGTCAAACTAGAAGAGCTTATACAATGATTGCTGGAGAGCCAAAAGTTTCAAAGTAGGTCAGAGTGCATGCTGGGATGAATAAATATATATATATATATAAAAAAGAAAGAAAGAAAAAATAGAGTATGAGCATGGATACATGATTAAGTGCTCTTGTGGGGAAGTCTCGTGCCTTCTCCAAAGCTATGCTTGGGGGGCCCAGCAGGCTAGACAGTCTGGTAATAGAACAAAGCAGGAATAACTCTCATCCAACTCACAGACTTCCTATTGCTTTCCCCAACTTCCCTTTTCAACTGTACATCTTGCACTGGGCCTGCATCTGATTCTGCCTGAGAGAGGGTGAGACCTTACTTCCACAAGAAGAACAAAGTCACTTCATCCTTCAGCTGCATAACCCTGCATATCTGCCATGTTTCGCCTTGAAAACCTTAGCGCTCCTGCTGAGACATTCCTCATGCTCAGGCTCTGAGAAGTAAAAGCACAAGAAATCTGCCTGGCTTTTAGGTTTTCTTCAAGATTCTGCAAAGCATGCATGTTTTAGCGAAGATTCCAAGGGATCATAAATCAACTACATCTACATCTCAAGATTCGATAAATTCAGACGAACTTTTCTGCCAGCAGTGGATTATTTTTAGAGGTTTAATGTTTCCTAATCAACTGAAAACAGAGACAATCGTTCCTAAAGTAACAGAGAGGAAAGAGTAACTTCTTCATTATGCTGTTGCAATAAGCCGTGCTGGGTGCTCAAGAGCGGTAGAAGCGATTATTAATAACAACTCTAAGTCTTCTGCTACAGCAAGAACAAAGTAAACCTGAAGAGCTAAACCTGTGCCAACATTTTATCTCTTGGGCAAAACTCTTAAACTGTAGGGCATTATATTAAAAGATGTTTTTTTGAACTTAGCCCAAGTTTCTATAGTATATTTTGCTATATTTTAGGTTTACAATAACAGCATGTCCTGAAGTGCTTTAGACCTGTTGTACCACATTCATACTACAATTCGTAAATAATATATATATATATATATATATATATATATATATATATATATATATATATATATATATATATATATATATATATATATATATTAAAGAATGGAATACTTTTTATATTTATAGTTACATTTAATGCTGTAGAACACCAATAAAGCAAGTTGTTTCCTGTTATCACTTGCATTATAACAGCTATAAAGAGCTTTTTCCATTTTTTAAATTCAGTTTATTTGTATAGCACTTTTGACAATTCACACTGTGTCAAAGCAGCTTTACAGAAGTATATAAAAAACTATATATCTCTAACATCCTATCATTATGAGAAAGCCGGAGGTGACAGTGGCGAGGTAAAACTCCTTGAGATGATATGAGGGAGAAACCTTGAGAGGGACCAGACTCAGAAGGAAACCCATCCTATGAAAAGCCAAAAGAACAGCATCTGACCAATGAAAATCAGGCATTCAGCAGCGATGTTGTATAATAATAATAATAATAATAATAATAATAATAATAATAATAATAATAATAATAATTGACAGTATTAATGAAAACTTGTGTAAATGAAAAATATAAATGAATTCTGCAGCCAAAATTTTAGAAGTGCCGAGTTCACCAAAACATTCCTACATCCAGTCTGTAAATTAGTATATTTGTAAGATTCTATTCTTTGGCAATCTTTTCAGAACAACACAAAACCCCTTGTGATTACTATAAGAGTTCTTAATGCACCGGAAAACATACTGGCTTATTTGCGTCAGACCTGTTTTCAGTGTGTGAATCCGTGCTGCACTGCCAGCATCCCTTGTAGCGTCACATATGGAGGAACACTATTTTTGGGTGTATGCTGTATGACAGGTTGTCTGCCAAGTTCAGGAAGAATAAAAAGATTCAGCGAATAGAAATAAATTGACTAGAAGTTGGACTATAATAAAATAGACAAGCAGTTTATTTGTTTTGCATGTCAAATCCGAGACAGCGTCTACAGAGAGGTGAGGCAAGGATTCAGATGAGTATCCATAGAGCCTTCGTTTTGACAAATTGTGGCAGGATAAAATGTGGTATTGCTTCGTGTTTCAAGTAATGAGCAATGGTATTCAAAGAAAGTGTTTATGAGCTCAGTGTTAATTTACTGTTAGCTTTACACGTTCAGTATGCTTGCAGTGTCTAAATGACATCACTTTGCCTCTAAATATTACTTAAAATCTAAAGCAAACTAAAAAAAAAAAAACTATATTGAAAACAAATTCAACAATATTTAACAAAATAAGAACAAAAATCAGTTCGGCTTCTAACCTAAGAACTAGTTCATGTTAATTGAATATATATGTATTGTACATTTTTTTATTATTATTAATAACACATGGCTAGATGCATGACAGGACATTGAAATAGAAATACAAAGTAATTAAAATTTATTTACAACTTGCCAAAAGCCTTTGCTTTTTTTCTCAGCAATGAAATTCTCTGGGTGGCACGGTGGCTTAGTGGTTAGCATGTTCGCCTCACACCTCCAGGGTTGGGGGTTCGATTCCCGCCTCCGCCTTGTGTGTGGAGTTTGCATGTTCTCCCCGTGCCTCGGGGGTTTCCTCCGGGTACTCCAATTTCCTCCCCCCGGTCCAAAAACATGCATGGTAGGTTGATTGGCATCTGGAAAATTGTCCATAGTGCGTGAGTGAATGAGAGTGTGTGTGTGTGTGCCCTGTGATGGGTTGGCACTCCGTCCAGGGTGTATCCTGCCTTGATGCCCGATGACGCCTGAGATATGCACAGACTCCCCGTGACCCGAGGTAGTTCGGGTAAGAGGTAGAAAATGAATGAATGAATGAATGAACTTCTCTTAGCCTCAACAGCGGGTATCTGCAATTTCATACCTACCATTAAGTAAACAACATTTTTTTTAGATTTGACCTCAAGCTAGTTGCATGCAATTCATTTAACAGGAGAAAATCATATAAAGTCAGCGTAGAGAAGACATTCTTCTGCACAGAAATATGACTGTACTTTATGTTACTCAAATATCTTGCAGCAATAAGTGCACATATAACTGTTGGCAATATAAAAGGTCAGAAAAAACAAAGCAAAAATTGATGAAAATGCACTTTCACCTGACAACAGCCCTGTTTTAAGGCCCCAAATGCTAAAATCAGCAGGGCCATATTTCAAATTTAACAGCAGAGCAATTCATCAGGGTTCCCACCTTTGCAAAGAGGGAAGGCAAAAAGTGCAATGTTAAGTGCTCTCCCGGCCAGTGTAAAACCAAGGGGAAATTTGATTTGCTGTTTATGACAGGTATTAACCAAGTGCTCCGTAAATAAAGTTTATGACATAATGGGTTTTAATGCTGTGTGTCTGAAAAGGATGTCTTCAATCACTGACCTTATCTGAAGGAGGGAAGTCTGGCTGACTGCTGACTTTCCAAACTTCTAGGTCATTTTCACTGCCAAATCATCTTCACAATCCATGTGTGATTGTGTGCAGGTTGGAGGGTTTGAGTGGCAGCTGTTCGAGGCAATCACGTCCGCCAAACGTCCGCTTTCTGTTGCCATCCAAATGACATGAAAGTGGCTTGCTGGCAGAGAAACCTGTGATGTGCTGACGCTGCTGTTTTCAGCTGTACTATAGCTGGGTTTAAGCTAGTGACATTACCACTGATGCAAAAACACGTTCGAATGTATTATTAACGGAGCGCAGGAGCGATCAATTCTCATTTTAAATGACAAGTGCAAGGGAAAAAGGAATATTAGATCAGATAAGCAATAATGGTGGATGATTTTTGAAAGAAAATGAAAAGATGAGAAAAGGGAAATGTGTAATCTAATTAGACGTCTCACTAGAGGGGAAGCAGTGAAGGGTTTTATGATTAGTATTAATGACCTTTCTGAAATACTATTAAATGACCAAGAGGGAATCGGCTTTTAGGTTGTCTCACGGTGCCTTTCAGTCCTAGCACATTGAACAGCCATCAGTCTCCCTAGAGCTTTTCTGTCAGAGGGTTTGTGATGGTACATCTGTTATAATCTGGTGCTGCAGGGTTGCAGGGACATCAGCTGCACCATTCAGTCACACAGGAGTCATCCTGATCTCATACACATGCTGAAGAAAAGTCTTTTTGTTGAGGAGGTTTTTTGTTGTTGTTCTTAGCTGAGTTCACAATAGCAGAAGGGAACAGATTGTTAGGAGCGATTGTTAGGACTCGGCTCGGACTTTGGCCACGTGCATCTGTTTATGTTTCTCGTCACGTGTCTGCCCCGCCTTCGTCTGCTTCGTCAGGTGTGTCGTCACACCTGATCCTTATTGTGTCATTGTCTTTTTGTATTTAACTGTGCCACGTTGCCTCGTGCAGCGCGGCATCTACTGTGGTTATGTCCTGTTTCTAGTCTGCGTCCTGTTTCGTGTTTTCTGTTATTAAACCCTGTTTATTTATGCTATCCTGCGTTTGGGTCCGCTCTGTTCCGTGACATTACAGCGATAACCTCAAATCTGAAAGAGAGAACTTTGTCCTTGTTTTAGTTTGTTTATAGCAAAGGTGGTATAAAGATCGGTGTGGTGACATTTTGACAAATTCTACTATTTAATTATACAACATAGTAGCAAATTCTACGGGTAGATTTATTTTATATTACATTATATATTTTATTTTTTAATCAGAAGTTCTAGCATTTGAAATTCTGCTTACCCCAAAAAGTAAATTCTTTACTATTGTGCTATGTTTTTTTTTCTTTTTGGTTTTGTGTTTTGATGCTCTTTAAAGGTTAAAAATGAAAATCTAAACCTCCTCGGCAACATTTGCGTTTTAATTGCGTACAAGTAAGAATGTCAGAAGATTTAATGATACAGCAATAAGGTGAAAGGACACATGAGAGAGAAATTCACATAACCTTTTTTTCTCTTTACTCCAAATTTTTGGAATAAATATCAGAATGTTTTATTTTATTAAGTCTACAATACTAATAATAAAACCTATAAGTATCAAAAAACTATTTGATTACTTTTGCATAACAAAGCAGACATTTATACTATAATTGTACATATTATTTGTTAATGTAAACCATCAACTAATAAATAAGTCCATATTCCACTTACACAGAAATGATGTTTTTCTGCATGAATACAACCTGTAAATTATCTTCGTAAGGTACCAACCATTCAGAATGTGTTTGATCACTTCTAGACGTTTTTTTTACCATTTTTTCCCCCCAACGCTTTAACATTTCCACTGCTGTGACCCAAGCGAAATACAGTCTCACTACAGCCTCTAAGTCTTAAAAAAAAAGAGACCAGACGGTCCAATTAACTCCTGCCAAAACGCTAATCTGTGGCACTTGACATACTGCACCTGACAGGACATTGGGTGAACAGTGTCTTACTGGCCACCTTCATCAGAGGTGAGAACCCCAGCAGCAGTGAGGGGTGGATTATTTTTGAAAGATAGCACTATTCCAGGTCAAAATTAATGCAGAGAATGAAGTGTGAGAAACTGGGATGTAGCCTGGAAAGCCAGCTGAGCCTGGATGTCACTTAATTATCCCAGTCTGGATGCTGTATTTAACTCGCTGTGGATTTTGTAAGCCTGATAACAGGTGAAATTGTTTGGCTGAAGCAAATAATTGCATAACCCAAACCTAGAGAATGGATGAATTCTGCAGATAGTGTAACGCTGGCATAAATACATTGTTGTGTAATTAAACCCATGTCAGTGTTTCCTAGCATCTGTTCCAACTGGATAAAGCAAACTCACCGGTCTCACTAGCCTTATTAATTAGTCTGAGGAAAGCATTACAAGTTATTATAAAAAATCCTGTCAAAAAATACATTTGTAAAAAGGACTTTCCTCAAAATGTGCAAACGATGCTGATGCCACCAAATTTAGCAGTGCCAAGCAAATATACTTAATATCCCTACTTTAAGTGTAGATAAATCTCTGATTTATTTTTTATTTATTTTTTATCCACTCACTCAACAGCAAACTTTTCTTGGTGATTTCTTTAAGCAATTTCTTCTTTACTTAGCTTTCAAATATCTGTTAAATTCCTGCGAAGGGCATGTCCACACATATCCAATTTTTTCTATAGTATATATTTTTTAATGTTAAAAAAATATATAGTTTCAGATGAATTTATAAGAAAACTGTGGTAAATAAAAAACTGTGGTAAATATCTATTCTTATTATCTAGCACCAGGGGGCCATGGTGGCTTAGTGGTTAGCACGTTCGCCTCACACCTCCAGGGTTGGGGGTTCGATTCCCGGCTCCGCCTTGTGTGTGTGGAGTTTGCATGTTCTCCCCGTGCCTCGGGGGTTTCCTCCGGCTACTCCGGTTTCCTCCCCCGGTCCAAAGACATGCATGGTAGGTTGATTGGCATCTCTGGAAAATTGTACGTAGTGTGTGAATACGTGAGTGAATGAGTGTGTGTGTGCCCTGCGAATGGTTGGCACTCCGCCCAGGGTGTATCCTGCCTTGATGCCCGATGACGCCTGAGATAGGCACAGGCTCCCCGTGACCCGAGGTAGTTCGGATAAGCGGTAGAAGATGAATGAATGAAGGAATTACCTAGCATATGTACATAAATACTTATCATTTAAATATTTGTCTTTGTTCTTTCTGTGATGTTGCATTATATAATATGCACCGAATCACTGATATAAAAAACTTGCAAAAGAATTGAAGTCATTATATTTTTGTTTGTATTTCTATTTGTGAAATTTTAAAACTTAGAAACTCAAGATCTTGGCTTTGCTTTGGGGTTGTTTTCCTTTTTTTTACATTCTAGGCCATAGAAATGTAAAATGCAGACATAATATCCAAAACAAATTTAGGATGCATACAATAAATAACATTTTTTGCAGATCTAAAAGCATCTTTATCCATTTTTATGTGAAAGTGTGCTAAAAAGAAAGCAGCGTAGAAGATGCAGGAAGACCAACAGAAGCCCTCTCTGTTTTTTTCACACAAAGAGACTAAAACAAAGAAAACACAATACAACTTCAAGTGTGCTTTTAATATCTTACTCCTCATGAACTTTTACACACCCCAAGACAAAATCAAATCTAATACATAATTTTTCAGCTGTATAATTTGGACAAAATTTCTCTTCAGGGAAAAACATATTGTCCTTACAGGATTTTTATAAAATATCAGTCTGACCACAAATACAACCCAAAGATGATAAATAGCATAATGTGTAATGTTTAGCTGTAAAATTGGCTAAAATATTAGATATTTATCTATGAAATATAAGAAATCTTAAAAGCATTGGCATTATCTGGTCCACGTGAGAAAACAGTTGTAGTCAGAATATAACTAGAAGGCATGATATTACATTATAAAGGACAAGGCCAAAACATTGCAATGTGACTTATAACTCAGATTGTTTCAAAAGTTTAGGCCTAATGTGACTTTGAGGTGTTAATTTGCTGTGCTAGCAGCTTTGTAGATTAGCGAAGTGAAGTACTGAAACCCCACCAATCATGCATTGGAATTACGGACTTAAATACTAAATATTAAATAATGTTTTACCATCAAATATAACTAGCTAATGGTAGCTATATAACTAGCTAATGGTAGATTTGCTAGCTAGTTTAGTTCACAAACTCTCACTCTCATCATGCACTGGTCACACCAGACTCCACTTCTCAGAACACACACACACACACACACACACAAACACACACACACACACTGCCTCACTCTCAGTCACCGGACTTTAAATCAGACGGACTTGTTCCCATTTACACACACACACATGCACATGCACACACAGTCACCCTTTATAAGAGACTCAGTATAATGAGGTATACACTCAGTTTACTTTGTGTTCTGGCTATACCAAGCCTTTTGAGTATGTTCTTATTTCTGATTGGACTCTGTTCTCGCCTGGTTCTGTTTAACCTGTTTCACAATCACCTGACCTGTGCCTGTATAACTGATTATGAATTTGCCAAATCCAAAAGGTTGTTCACTAATTCTTTGCCCTAGCATTTGCATCTGTTCAAGCCTCTATCTTGTGACAAGCAGCAAGGTTTTTGTAAGCTAGCAGAATTCTTAAATAAATAAACAAATAAACTAAATGTATTAATCAATAAATTATGAATTAATCAAAATCATGTATCTAAATTTTTGACTAGTTAGAATACAAATAAAAATAATTTATTTGACTTTTTTCATTATTGAGTATGTTTAATTAGTATGTAGATACTTTTTGACTTTCATTCTGATTTTTTTTGTTTCCATCCTTCTACGTAAAATTAAATATTTATTTTTATTATTATTTATGAAATTAAAAAATTATATATTACATCACATTCATGCCAAATGCAAATTTGAATTAAATTAAATAAAATGAAATGAAATAAAAATATGCAGCTACAATATTCAATTTTTTTAGATATTCATAATAAAAAACACATAACATTAATGGCATATTTATAAACGCATTACATTAATGAGGCCGAACGTGCAACAGAGTCAAGAGCCAGAAAGATTCAAGAGTCAGAAAGACAGACCCAGAAAATACTTTAGTTTACATTACTATTTCATGGTCTGTCTTTCTGGCTCTTGAGTCTGTCTGGTTCTTGACTCTGTTGCGTGTTCAACCTCATAATATTCCATTGATGTAATGTGTTTTTGATTGGGCATCCACAGCAGCCAGCAGTGGGGAAAGCTTTACCACCGGCAAAACAAAAGCTGCCTTGTGCAGAATGCAAAAACCTGTGGGTGGTAGAATAAAGTACGGCTTCATGGAATGTATGTCCTGTGATAGTTATTTGCACATCATAATACATGTAGGTGCTATAAAGGCTAGCTTAAATGCGGTACAGCAGTAAGGAAGAGCAGCTCTTAAAAACTTTAAATATTAGCCCAGTCCAAACCCCACTCATATAATTAAACTCGCCTGCCTATAAGCATTTTTTCCAAGTATATTGAACATAATTCCTTTTTATGGCTCTCAGAGAGAAAATAAGATAAAACCTGCTTAAAGCAGATGAGCATCTTGTTTCATTGAGAAGAATGCACAAGGAATCCAAAACACACCAATGTATTCATTTTTACACATTGATGAATTCATATTTTACCTATAAATCAACCGAAGCATGATTTATTAGATACAGATAGCAGGTCTCCAACAGAGTCAAGCCTAGTAGGTGCAAAGTCAGGCTTCGGAGTGTGTGTGTAATTACTTTAAGTAAACAGTGGTAGATTGAAGGTTTCCTTGTGTAAAGAGGCAGACTAACGTCAATACCACTGTAGAGTGCTTTTCAGCCTTTCAGCCTTTTCAATACCCAAAGATGTGGAAGGAATAAAATACTACAGGGTGCGCTGTGAAAATAGGAATGCAATCGATGATGGCGTGGTGCGATGCAGTCTGGCGCATTACCATCACTATCCTGAAGATATCTTCCTAAAACAGCATGTCCCAAAGAATGTTATTATTAATTAAAGACTAACACATCATAAGTTTTATTTGTTTATAGAGCATTTTAAGGTGATATTTTACAATAAATGTTCATGAATAGCCATGCACCAGTTAAGATGATTTAAGACGCACTAATGAAAAGTTAACTTTAACTAAGACGTGAGTCTGATAAATTCATGCGTGAATAACGAGTTAATGCGTTAGTTAACATATTGGGAAAACTAAATCAATCAATTCTCTGTGAGAAAGAATATGAATTCCACATGCAGACTCTCAAATTGTTTATATCATTTGCCATATGCTGTAAACCAATCTTATTTCGATGGCTCTGGATTACTTTAAAAATTTACACTGATCTTCCTTACGCAATCCAGGTTTCATAGGTATTTTGTGTGTTGTGGAAAAAAGTGCTTGTTTTTTCTGTAGCTTTTTTTGCGAAATTTGTTATGCATGTGAATTGAAGATGGTTTTGGCAGAATGTGTGTTGTGATGAAAAATCTACAATCTAATTTTAAAAATTAAGCAAGCTCCTTCAAATATTGTAGTTTGTTTGACTTTGCGATCGTGATACCATTAAATCCGAGAACACCTGCTTGCTGAATGTAGAAAGACATGCTAATAATAACAAACACCAATCATTTCATCTCAATCTGTTTTGCACATTCACCAGCTACTTCTCTACCAATACTGTAGTATATTGTTTCCTCATTAGCATTTCTTTTTATCTGTCCTGCATTTTAATAGACCAAAAAAAATACTGCTTGTCATTGGACCAAGAAAACACAAAAAAAATGGCTCAGCCCTAAAGACTTTCTTGTGCTGGAACATGAAAAGGCGAAGAAACACTTTGACGGTTACAAAACGCAGACATTGGGGACTCCTTCCAAACATGTCTCCTGACAGAAAAGTTCACCATATCAACAACTGCATGAGACACACTGTTATAGAAAATGAATCAATAAACCATTTAAAAATGGCAAAATATAGTATAATTACTATTAATTTTTTTCTGCTTATCTATAAACAGCAGATATCTACTGAATGTATTAATATTTAATAGATGATAATAGATGACCATAATAAAAATATATATATTTTTTACTAATTCTGCTTCCTGGATATGGTGGTTTTCTTCTAGTGTCCACAGAATTGTGAATTTTAGTTTAGATTTGTTTAGATTTTAAAAAATTGTTGTTTTTTTTTGGTGTTTTTTTTCTTGCTCTCATACTTGTACAACGATTTAGGTTTTGAATTCACTGTTGCTAATAATCATCACTCTCTACAGCTAGGTCCTGTCTCCTAGTTTCATGTGTCACATGGTTCAGCAACCTTGGTAAGACAGAATTTGACTAGACTTGAGCCATGCCTCAGTTCTTCAGGAAAACTGATGCAACAGAGCCGCCTCGCCATTATATGTAGACTGGAATGCTGACAGATTTTTTTTATAAAGAACCATGGTGTCATGCTTGAGTAAAAGTAAAGATCCTTTCCCAGAACTGGCTCAAGTAACCAATGAGAAGCAAGGTTAAAGTGAAACTGGCATAAAGTTCTGTATTAAAAGTTAAGGGTGTGAATCTTTTTCAATAAGCTCACTATCTCTAACCAGAACACGAATGTATTCATTTGAATTTTATTCAAAGCGACCTCAACTGAACTGAGCAGGTGATGGTTATTATAGGTTTTGCTCAAGAAACTAATACAACAAATGTAGGGTCACAGGTTATAGCTGGAGCACAACATCAGGTCATGTGAGACAGTCAGACCTTTCAGTTATAAATAAATTATGATTATCTGATTGATTACATTGACCGATTGACAGATTGATTAATTGATTGACAGATTGACTGACTGACTGATTGATTGATTGATTGATTGATTGATTGATTGATTGATTGATTGATTGATTGATTGAAGGATCAAATGCTCCTTCAAAGAAGGTAACAAAATACAAAAGGGCATCACTGAGTAAAGGGGTATGTACTCAAGCACTCACCTCCTACGTACCTCCCCACCACCTGCATACATGTGCTATCAACCTTATTTGAAGCTGTTTTAGACAGAAGGTTCCTAAAAGCCCTTTCCAAATGGGGTGCCTAAGTGGCAATTTAGCTCAATCTTATCTCTCACTCTTTCTCTCCTTAAACCGTTAGCTACTACTCTGTCATTAGTCTTGACATGGACCGCAATCAAGAAAGCTTTCATTTGGAGCCCCAAAAGCAAAGTTTTGTACACTCTTTGCACACTTCTGATAATTAATGTTTCCCTGAGGATGGGAGAAACACGCTGCAGTAACCTTTACCAAAGCTGCATGAAATACATGACAGAGGCAGACAAAAGGCAGATGCAGGGCATGAGATACAAAGAGAGTGAGAGAGCGAGAGAGCGAGAGAGAGAGAGAGAGAGAGAGAGAGAGAGAGAGAGAGAGAGAGAGAGAACATGGTCCTGACAGAAAATGGAAACCTCTTTTCCCTAGTGGCAGTTGGTGAGTCAGCGAGGGACCGGATATGCGAGGATGAGTGTAATTAGCAAAGCGGCTCTAATGCCAGACCCAGGCGGCGAGAGGAGCAGAGGCTGACAGTATAGCCCTCTGGAGCAGGATGTGCCCTTCACGCGAGTACACAAGTGTCAGCTCAGCATGGGCTGGTACAAAACAAAGCTTGCCATTTAGCATCAGAAATCTGCTGCAAATTGGTTGAGTTCTGAGCCCTTCTTTGCTCTGTTCACTTCTCTGGATTATGTGTAAATAACTTGCACAAGGCAAACATGATATGAAAGGTCAATATAATATAGCCAGAGCTGTATTTGCTTGTCTATAGCTTAATAAATTGCTATCCATCCCACACCTTTCCCTGAGCTTCACTATACTTTTATGTCCTTTGCTTCTTTGTATTTGTAAGTGGATAAAACACAGGTGTATTAACTCAATCTGATCACGCTTAGATGAATTCTCTTTGTGATTTGCTCTACAGCCTCCACTTTTCTTAAAGCATTTTTCATTGCACCTCACATAGATCATAGATGAGCCTTGACCTGGTGTCATTTTAATTTTCTTGTTTTTCATCCCAGGTGACAGCTCATGGATGGGCAAGCCATTGCTGGTTTAATAACACTGAACCCAGAGATGACAAGGCCGTTGATTAATAAAGCAGGTCTTGCTATTGGCGTGTTACTTTAAGGAGATAATTTCACTCTGCTAGGTGATGGGCTACCACTGTGACAGAAAGATAAACACATCCACCTATCACTTGCATCAGTAAAAGGTACTTGGATGCTGTGCATGGCTAATTATAATAATTTATTGTATTCGTGTTTTTGGGAAGACTTCTATTCCTAAACATCCAATTGCTCAACTATTAAAAAAATCACAAATATGTGAAATCCCACTTTTCTGTAGTTCAAAAAAAAAAAGGACTTTCTGTAGTAACTCAGATTGTCTACTCGAGTAATCATCCATGCCTTCTGAGTAATGGTGGGGTTAGAAATTGTCTGACCTATGCTCTGTCAACGTCTTGCTTGCTACAGATACTTTCCCATTGTTCTAGAGAGATTTTTTTTTTCTGTGGGATTTGTAGCATGCCCTAGTTTCACAAGAAATTAGCATGTCTCCTCTTAAGCATGACTCAATTCAAGAGGCATGAGCTGACAGATTGCTATGCAGACTGTTCTACCCTTATGAACGCTCTTCTAACACAGCAGGGCTGCTTGTCAGTGCTCATTTTGGTGGGAAATTTGCAGCACGCTCTGTGATTCTCAGAGAGGTGAAATGCAGATATAGAAGCGCAAGTGATAGTGGAGCCCGAAACACATCTGAGACTGCACTGATGCAAGAGGGTTTCATGCCTTTCATCAGTCAAACTTTGTAACAAGCTAAATGAAATTCCAATTTTGAACAAGTTCTGTATTACAGATTTCTGTGGGGTCCCTGCTCATATACACCTAACTCACAGAGGACTAATTAATAGACTGGCTGAATCATGAGGCTTAAACCATGCAGTGCAATGTACAATGGAAAACTCTCACCTTAGAATTTAATTTAATTTAATTTATTTATTTCAGCCTTAACATTAAAACCACTAAGGTATGGACTCCTCAACACCTCTAAAGGTGTGCTTTGGTATCTGGCACCAAGACGGTAGCAGCTGAAAGATGCGATCCACTCCATGGATCAGCCTTGTTCGTCCAACACATCGCACAGATGATCGATTGGATTGAAATCTGGAGATTTTAAAGGCAGCACCTTGAACTATTTGTCATGCTTGTCTAACTATTTCTGAACAATTTTTGTAACTGCCATTAGGAAATACCATAGCCATGACTGTGGGTGTACTTGGGTTGCAACAATGCCAGGAACTTAGGTTTTCCAGCAGAACATTGTCACTGACTCTGCCAGTTTGCCTTCTTCCTATAGTTGCATCCCAATGCCAGCTCATCCCCAGGTAAGCAACATACACATATACACATCTCAGCCCACTTTCTTCCATTGGTCCAGTTCTGATGCCCATTGTTGGCACTGTTGTATGTGAGCAGCAGCCAGCATGGGTACTCTGCCTGGTCTAAGGCTATGCAGTCCTATATGGCAAGCAGAAATGCACTGTGTGTTGTGACAACAGCACGTTTTCAATCATTTGTGCTATGGTAGTTCTTTTGTGGGATCAAACCAGACAGACTAAACCTTCAATTCCAATGTGCACCAATAACCCTTGAGCACCAATGACCCTGACCGGTTATCTTTCATTGGACCACTTTTGGTTGGTCCTAACCATTGCATACAGGGAACACTCCACAACATATGCCGTTTTGGAGATGCTCTGATCCAGTCATCTGGCCCTTGTCAAAGTCACTTAGATCCTTACGATTGCCCAATTTTCCAGCTCCCAACACACCAATGTCAAGAACTCACTGTTCTCTTGCTGTCTAATATATCTCACAACCTGACAGGTGCCATTGTAACGAAATAATCAATGTTATTCTTTTCACCCATCAGTGGTTTTAATGTTTTGTGGCTGCTTTATGTAGCTACTGTGTATACATACATACATACATACATACATACGCTCCTGGTCATTAATATATATTTTTTTTAAAAACTGTATCGTTGTTAATTGGTAATTAAGGAACTGCTAGGTAAAAAGCTTATTATTTATAATAATAAAAATAATCTTATCTCTAATCTCCCAAATGTTTTTCCTATCAACATCATGGCTCATGTGATTTCTCATGTGATGTCTTTCACTCAATCATGTCATGTCACATGGCTACAGTTCAAGAATAATGAATATTACACTTAAACATGGAAGGCAAATTAAACAAAACACATCATTGTGGAAACATTATTTAGTCAAATTTGCTATGCGCTATTTAATGGAGTCTTTATCGTTGCAAGCTTCCATTGTATTATCCATGGTTGCTTGAAACTCTAACAGTGTGTCTGTGTGAGTGGGTGCAAACAAAGGGTGTGTAGCACCCAGTGTAACACTGATTCCCATCCCTAATTTACAATGAATCATCCATACTGAATCATCCATACTGTATCATCCATACTGAGTCATCAATACTAAATCATCTATAGTGAATCTATATTGGATTACTTATACTAAATCAACTACACATAAACATGCAAACAGATTAATCTATACTGAATCATCTATACTGAATCTTCTACACTGGATCATTTAATATTAAATCACTTATACTGAATCACCTATACTGAATCAACTATAATGTATCACATTAATGTTATCATTACATATAGTATATACCCACACTTGTATTGCTGAATTTTTAATCTGGTATTGACTTTTATTGGCCACTCCAAGCCATCACCTTTTTAATCACCCCTGTCACATACTGGTCATATTCTTGGCCCAGACAGTGAAAGCTGATGCTGTTTTTGTTAGATTCCTCACTCTGTCTGGATTACCGCAAGCCCGACGAGCTCACAGAGCCAGACTTCCATTAGTTCCTGCTGAAGACCAGATTAGCAACTCAGTGCAGCACATATTGAGTTTTGTTCTGGCATGACATCAATCAGGGTGCTGCAATATGCATTTGTCAGATGGTATTCTGATCAAGTTTGCTCAAAGCAGTGATGCCCAAAATTCCCTGTGGGGTCCTCATGGCGCCGGTTATCTCATGGTTTTAACCAGTTCTGGACATTACGTGAATGAGCGCATTATGCATGACATAACACTACTTACAGGACTCAGAACTAATCAGTTAAACACGTGTGGATTTTTGGTTTTGTGAAAAAAAATACAAGCCTATTAAACATAATTTCCTACCTGGTTGTCAAGGGATATGACCTGAGTGCATTCCATATATATATATATATATATATATATATATATATATATATATATATATATATACAATTCAGAGATAGATAAAGAGATATGTTTAGCAGTAGAAATTATTATATATTAATTACTATATATAGACATTTGTTTGCTTAAACTACTTCAGGAAAGACACAAAAGACAATTTAAAGAGAGCGAAGAAATCATTTCAAAATAATTGTGATGGCACAAAACATATCTAATTTGCAACAACCAGCAGAACGCAAAAAAATAAACACTTCCTAGCATTTAATCTCATGATTAATTTCATTTACATTTTCCGAACCATAAGATTTCTAAGACATGGAACAGATTTTGCACCAGATGAATTGTTTTCGGCCTCATGATACGATCATACATTCAACAAAACAAGCCCAAGACAAGCTGTGCGTCTGTCTCACCAATGATTAAGTAACTAATCTCTTGCACACTTTCCCTGAAGCTCCAGGGATACCGTAGCAAACACAAGCACTAAATAATCTTCTGCTGCTTAATATGAGGTACCTCCTGGGTAATTTCCTTGATTTGACTAAAAACAGGTGCTCTTTTATTCTCAGTGGGCAAGAGATCCAAAAACCTGTTGTAAAGCAGGAAGTTCATGAGCACACCTTTAAAGCAAACAAAACAATAGCTCTTTAAGGGTTCTTAGGACAACACAAAGTTTCATAAAGTTACTCTGCTTGATGTCTTCTCTAAATCAGAGAGATTCTTTAAATAGTTATTACTGAATAGTTATTTCATTTATTTGGAACCTTTTCTGACAGAGAAACAAACCTTTAATTGTTTCCTTAAAGGAACAAATGTGCGAGTTATTTAGACTTCTAGATAAAAACCTCTTCCTTTAAGAATGTAGGAATATGCTCTATCCTAGCATTCTGCATAAATCTGTAAGAAAATAATCATTCCAAAAATCTACAAATTATAACATTCATTCATTCAATCATCTTCTACCGCTTATCCGAACTACCTCGGGTCACGGGGAGCCTGTGCCTATCTCAGGCGTCATTGGGCATCAAGGCAGGATACACCCTGGATGGAGTGCCAACCCATCGCAGGGCACACACACACACACTCTCATTCACTCACGCAATCACACACTAGGGACAATTTTCCAGAGATGCCAATCAACCTACCATGCATGTCTTTGGACCGGGGGAGGAAACCGGAGTACCCGGAGGAAACCCCCGATGCACGGGGAGAACATGCAAACTCCACACACACAAGGTGGAGGCGGGAATCGAACCCCGACCCTGGAGGTGTGAGGCGAACGTGCTAACCACTAAGCCACCGTGTCCCCCAAATTATAACATGATAATTATAATTATAAAAATAATTTATAATTATATTTCACTGGCTTGCAGGTTCTGGTAATTAGTTGTTTTGATTTTGGGTTTTTTTTGTTTGCTTTTATACATACATTTTTATGTATTTATACTTGATGCTGATTTAAAAAAAAAAAAAAAACTAAGCCATTGAAACTTCTACGTTACAAAAGTGTTTTTATTCTTAACAATAAAGTTTTCAGGTAGAATTCTTTGAGAATTTGCACATATCTAAGAGTATATTAAGTATGTACAGTTTCATTAGTCTTTATAAAACATTCTTAGGTTTCAAATTCCAAAACAACAGGAAATAAAAATAGATCTAAACAGAGCTTTTTTAAGATCTTACCAAGACTGTGAATATTAGTCAAAGGGAAATTTTACATGACTGAATTATTCTCATGAGTTTTTAAACAACAGCGCAAAATCACATTAACCCGGAAAACAAAATTAAATGCTACCACTGTACTAGCATTCCTCTCTCTTCCACTCCTATTTCTCCTTCTTTCCACTCTTGCCTAATAAAAATGCTCCAAGGATGTTGTACAGGTGGGTGACAAATTAAAGGAAAAGATTGGTGGCTATGTTATGTGTTTTGTTTCTACTTGTTTCTTTAGAATGAAGTGTCACTACAAAAGAATACAAAGCTCTTCTGCCTATTGGGAAACATTTCTGATCTGATGGGAGTGGTCTCTTATAGGATGACTCCACCCCCAAGCACAGGACACAAGGGGACTGGGGCTTACTGAATGGTTTGATGACTAAGATCATGGTGTAATTCATATGCTACGTTCTTCACTGTTCACTGATCTCAACCTTAATGAACTGCTAAGGGTGATTCTGGAGTGACCTGTTAGACAGCTCTTTCGAACAAACACCAATTAAAGGAATATCTTTAAGAAGTATGATTTGAATCTATGCCTAACAACACATTCAATCTGTTCTGTCAGCTCATGGTGGTTTGACACCTTAATAAGTCACATCATATTGGTATTTCTTTAATTTGCCACCCGTCTATCTAAGCAATATGGGCACACAGAGCAGTAAGGCAGAAGAGTCCTCTCTGAAACAAAGTCATATGCACACAGATCTTTACCGACATCTGTTTCTCCATGGAAGTCTATCTGATTAAACTGCCACGTTCAGTCTGCTGTGACTCATTCTCCCATGAGACCATGCTGCTTATCATTCTAGCGTGGTTATGTGTGCCTCTGCGGATCACTCTGCTCTAGCTACTCATCGATACCGCAATCAATGTGAGTAAACGCAAGAGCTTTGCGTATGGTTTCTGTGTTCCCTCACTGTCACATATCACTCGTTGCACTGTTTATCAGTTCAATAGTGTTTATGAATTTGTTTCAACACTCAACTTGATAGCAGTCTCTTTCAGTGGATACTGTGTGGTAATAATTCTATATTTGGTTGAAATCACACTTCAGTTCAATACTGAAATCTTAAGTACTGTTAAACCAATATTCACTGCTTATTAATGTACAACACGCAGATATTTACAACTGTGAATTAAAGACGTAAACTGATACAAACCACACAGCATGAGGTGATCCAAGCAATTCACCAGCAATTCTCCTCCATTTGACATTTTAAAGGCTGCCTTATAAGTTGTGAACTGATGTTGTGATATTAAGCCCAACGTATAATTTTCAGCTTTTGAACATAAGATTGTTACATTTGGTAGATCTCTGCCTTGCAAGAGCCAGAGCCAGTTTCCACATTCTTAGAAAAAAAGGTTCCATCTACCTCCTCCTTGGGCTCTTTGGTGTATTTGGAGGGATTGCTTTTAGAAAAGCTTCTACGCAGATCCCTTTATAGAAAAAAGCATTAAGCATTAAGGCATTAATCATGCAGATGAACCTAATGTGAAATGTATAACATGCTGGATTTTTTTTTCTCCTAGGAATGAAAGAAAAGTCAATTTTCTTATGGACTAATGTTGAATTAACACCACCAGGGTTTAAGTCTCAGATGAACACTTTCATTTCATGTATGTATTAAGCTTCACATAGAGGGACATGATACGCTCTACATAGATGCTAATGTCAACAGTGGGATTTATTAATCACCATCACTCTGCAAAGGTTATTATTGTCTCACTCTGGTATCTCATCTGCTATCTTTGTCTGTATCTTTACAAATGATCTACATTTCATTGTAAACCATGAACAGTGTCTTCTCTGGAATTAAAATTACACAGGCTGAAAGAGAAACGATTTGCTCTAATAATTTACTTATAATAAATATCGGCTCATTTGGATTGCAGGTGTACATGTAACAAAGAAGACTTTTGTTGTGTAAGGAATTTCTTTACATATGCTACAGTTTCTGTTTATTGTTTGTTTTTGTTTAGTTTACATTTTTGTTTGTTTGTTCATCTTTATTTAAGGATGGTCATACTGAGACAAAAAAAAGCCCTGGCAAAGAAGGTATAACAACATTTAACGCAAACTATATTTAGGGAGAGGATATAACAAATAACACTTAGAACAGCAAGGAAAAACAATTCCTTTATACATATATATCTTAAGATCGAATAATGATTAATGAATGATTAGTTTTAGATGTTTGTGTAAGTCACTACATGATGATGAGGCGCTTTGACTAAAAGCTGTCTTATTGACTTTAGATCTCATAGTTTAATGTGTGTGTAAGAACTTAAATGTCACGCTTTTCCTTTGCAGCAATAGAAATAGATAGGAAGGAAGGTATAAAGGTGACAAAAATCCTCTAGTGAATCTGTCTTGACTTTTAATGTTTTTCTAAATATTCAGTACACTGGTGTGTTTCAGGAGGACAGAGCTAAGTTTATCAGCGTTGTCTCTAATGTTGATGTTTATAATGATGCACTACTTCGGAAATACCTTATATTCACTTTGTTTGCCAGTTTATTTGTACAGATCGGTGCTTTTCAGTAAAAGTAAAGCTTGGAGAACATAAAGCGAGCGCTACTAGTCGTAACTGTGAATTTTCAACACCGAGGAACGTTCATTTAACTACACGATGAGCAATTAAAACATCCGGAACAACAGCACTGCTACTGCTACCAGCGACATTAAGCGAAGTGTTTCAGCACCAGCACAAAGGACAGCTCCTCCGCATCAACACCGGACATCTCGCGGTAACGGACTCACCTGTGATGGAGCAAAGATGAGCGGAAACGAGCACAAGGAGCTGCAGGCGGCCCGATTCCGACCTCACATCTCCGAGCCGCCGCATCGCGATTAAAAAACGACCAGAGGTTCACCTTCCGAGAGCGGCTGGCCGCCAGTTTATATTACCGCGCCCGTCCACATCTTCGCGTCTCGCGACGGACCGGCCGCTCGCGCATGACGTCAGGTGGAAGGAGGGGTGGCGTGGGGAGCGATTCCGAGAAGGCTCCTCCTCCCTGCAGTTGGGATTGGATGGTTTTCTCTTTTCGAAGTAGTTCATTGAAGGAGGAAACCTTCAGTCAAACCCGATACGCGGAATTAGAGGAAATTAGCGTGGGTTTGTTGTCGCCGTTGAGCTTCAAGCTTTATCCGTCTTTCAAAAAAAGTTTTTAAAATACTTTTGGTATTGTTTTAAACTTCGTATTTTATTTTTTTCACTCATTTATGATATTAACAAATATAAACGTTTTCTCTTAAAGTTATATAAGAATAAACTTTATATAAAGAGTGTCTACAAAGTGCGTAATAGTGATGTCTTTATTTTAATCATCAACTGATAGTTGCATCGTAGTTGGTAAGTTTATTGTATATAGAAGATAAATGCTGCCCCCTACAGCACAACATGAGGAAAAGGTTATTTGTTTAAATCAGATTACTGGAGTCGCTGAAGCCCGCAGCTCTGTTGGAGTGGACTGATAAAAGGATTTATTACCTTCACACACAAAAAACAGCACATGCCTTACTTTAACAAATTAACGATGTACTGCACAGAGACTAAAAGTAGTTATTTTTATATAAATAACTGTTTATAAATCTGATTGGACCCTGCATCTGGAATTCACACAATTTAAAATATTATTCAATTTTATTATTATTATTATTATTATTATTATTATTATTATTATTATTATATTCACAACTAATATTACCTAGTCATTATAGCCCATAATATTACCTCAGTAGCTGTTTGGTAGCAATTCAGACTTTACTGTCATTAGATATAGGCCTACACATACACATTTTTCCATCTTCAGCAACTGCTTTGCTTTTCCCTGGTCATGGTTGCGGTGTATTCATGGCCTGCCCACTGGATGTAAGTTGAGAATACTGTACATCTTGAATTGGATGTCAGTGCATTGTAAAGCACCATGCCCACATATAATCCTCCATAGGGACCATTTAGAGTAAAGAAATCATCTATTACCATGTATTTGGAATATACAAAGAATCTGGAGAACCTGGAGGAAAATCTACATGGACATGGTGAACATTTACAAAACTCCATACAGAAAATAACCAGAGCTCAGGGTTGAACCTGGGAGCCAGAACTGTGAGGCATCACTGCTGCCTGGTACAACACAGTTCTGCTCTACACCATTACAACAAAAGTCTTGAGATTCGATTAGGATCGTGGTTCCTGAAGAAGTTGACAGTCAAAAGACCAACCTGGGATTTAAATTCTATATGGCATACCCATCACTATTAAGAAAGCACTACCTATTTTCAGAAAGGGAAGATTTTGATCCATTGACTTATGTGTTTTGGTGATAGTATAGCCTCATTTAGCCTTTAGAATATTGGGAGCAAGACCATTTAAGGGGCAAAATGGAACATGTTGGGCTTATGGTTGGTTTAGCTTGTGAGGAAACAGGATCATGCTGAGAGGCCAGCTTGACCAGCATGAACATACTGAGAAATGATGATGAATCCATTCTGGTCTTTTGGCTGAGACATCTAGAAATATCAAGATGAAATCAGGATGGAGAACAGATATTTACAGCAGTACTTTAAATATTTATACAACATATATATAAGACAAGATCCTACCTATCTATACCATTTTGTAGATTTAAATGGAGAATCCTCCAGTTAATTATGGGGTCCCTCAAGGATCAGTTTTAGGACCTCTGCTTTTCTCAATATACATTCATATAAATATCATTAGAGGGCAGGGGATTAGTTTCCATTGTTCAGCTGATTATACCCAGTTATTTATCTCATCAAAAGCAGATGAAATATGTAAATTGTCTAGGATAACCGAGCGTGTTAAAGATATTAAAGATTGGATGACCTGTAATTTTCTATTGTTAAATTCTGAAGTCTTATTTTATACTTAGAAGGCTTCTAAATGTTACTTATAAACTGATAATACTTCTAAATATTACTTATTGGTCCAAATACCAGTACAGAGAAGCTCTCACAATTCAACTTCCATTTAGAGGGATGTACTGTTACTATTAGATCAACATTGAAAGACCTGGGTGTTATATTAAACAGCAACTTTTGAATCATATCGCCCATATTACAAAAACAGCCTTCTTTCACATTAGAAATGTTGCCAAGCTAAGAAACATCCTATCTTTATCTCATGCTAAGAAGCTAGTTCATGCATTCATGACCTCTAGACTGGACTATTGTAATGCATTACTAGATGGTTGTCCTGCATCTTTAATAAATAGGCTACAGTTAGTCCAAAATGCAGTTGCCAGGGTTCTTACCCGGACAAGAAAATATGATCATATATCTCCAATTTTATAATCTCTACACTAGCTACATGTTAAGTTCAGAATTGACTTCAAACTGCTGCTATGTACGTACAAGGTTCTAAATGGTTTAGCTCCCATGTATCTAACCAGTCTTCTAACACGTTACAGTACTCTCTCTGAGATCATAAAACTCAGAACTTCTGATAGTTCCCAGAATATCAAAGGCAATAGCTATAGGCAGTAGATTTTAGTAGTACATTTTCTTATTTCCTAAAATTTGGAATAGCTTTCCTGAAGGCTCAGACACACTTTCCCAGTCTGGGAAATATAGATTAAAAGCTTGCAAGGAGGACTGCACATCCAAAAACCCCAAAAATGTTTGGGTACAGGTGCTGGGCACCAAATAATCAACAAAAAATAAATAAAAAGAAGCCCACACACTGATAAACTGCTCCAATTTTTATCAATTTTAATGGTGCAAATTAAAATAGCACCATTAAAAATATAGATTAAAGACATATCTCTTTAGTCAGGCATACACATATGGTTCCCATAATCTTTTGCTCTAGTACATCTGATCAAATGCACATTATTATCTAGTGTTTGCTAACATTATGAATAGCAGCTATGCTAATTCCTTTCCACTGCTTCTCTTTTTCTACCCATCCCGAGGCATCCAGAGATTGTACCAGCTCCAGCTGTGTTCCGTCTCATAAACATTTTGGACCTTCATTGATATGAGGCCAACCCTGTGAGAAACCTGAGGCATCTATAGATGTACCAGATCCAGTTGGATTCCGCTATGAAGTATTCAGAGATGCCAACTACTAGTGGTCTTTGAGGACAAATCCTCATCATCAATACACAATTGTCAGACTGTATATTTATAATCACACCCTCCAGGTTCACCCAAATGAGGATGGGTTCCCCTTTGAGTCTGGTTCCTCTCAAGGTTTCTTTCTCTTCCATCTAAGGGAGTTTTTCTTTTCCACAGTCACCTCAGACTTGCTCACTGGGGATAAATTCAAACAAAATTAAAATCTAATACTAATCTTTAATTTTAAATTTTAAATCTTTGTATAATATTACGTGTGTATTATGTTTATGTTCTGTAAGCACAATAGAAAACAAACTTGAATTGAATTGAATTTCATAACAGTACATACATTTTAATGTTAATGGTCTAAACATAGAAACAAAAATAGTTTTGCTTTAGTATAGCAGTTGTGACCATTAAGAAATGTTTAGGATTTGTTCTTCATTCATTTTCTACCGCTTATCCGAACTACCTCGGGTCACGGGGAGCCTGTGCCTCTCAGGCGTCATCGGGCATGAAGGCAGGATACACCCTGGACGGAGTGCCAACCCATCGCAGGGCACACACACACACACACTCCTTCACGTATTCACACACTACGGACAATTTTCCAGAGATGCCAATCAACCGACCATGCATGTCTTTGGAACGGGGGAGGAAACCGGAGTACCCGGAGGAAACCCCAGAGGCAAGGGGAGAACATGCAAACTCCACACACACAAGGCGGAGGCTGGAATCGAACTCCCAACCATGGAGGTGTGAGGCAAACATGCTAACCACTAAGCCACCGTGCCCCCCTAGGATTTGTTCTGTATCTATGAAACGTTAAGGTGACATTCAACCAAAAGATGAACTAAAGCTAAGGGTTAATCTACAGTAAATACAAGTTTTGCTTTATTGTCTACATGTACATATGTTAATTATTGTTATTTTTTATCATTATTTATTTATTGTTATTGTTATCTTGCTTAAAAATATATTATAGCTGGTCATGGTTAGATTTGATAATCCTCGTATTACACCTACACACCAAGGCTATTGAAAACAAAACTTTCAAATATTTCAAACCCATTTTAATTCTATGATTCTTGCAAATTTGAACTATAATTTACTTAATTTACTTAATATACTTGAGGTTCTGAATACAGCTTGTTTACATTGAATAGAGCTGTAGTGACCTGAACAGTGTTGAATGTAAGCTGGAAAATGAGTTAGAAGTACAACAGAAGAAGCGTAATGAGGTGTCGTAACTGTGCAGCTGTCGAGGTGAGTTCAACTTTTTCAGGAATTTCATGCTCAGTGTAGCAATCCAACATGTACAGAAAGCAGAGAAATAAATAAATAAATAAGTCTTACATTGCACTGTAACAGGAAAAAAAGATTCAACATTAATGATTGAATTATTCAACATTAATGATTTTCTTGGATGAAGGTACAGTAATAGGGCTTGTAAAGGCTCAGGTAGGATATTTACTATTATTTGACTAGAGAAGCTTTATCTAGTGGCTGTAAATGATACTGTTTCCAGGTCTTTTGCATGGGCCTCACCACTTGTCACAGTAAGACAGAGGAACTCTAGATGCAGCATGAAATATTCCTAAAGTTTCCTCCACCCACAAGAGATTATTGATGTGCTCAGGGCAGCTGTTACTCTCCACCTCTTCATCGTCTGTACTGATGTCACAAGCATATCTGGAGACCCAATACTCCATCGTTTTGGTAGGATTGGAGATGAGAAACATTCTATTCAAACCTACACAGTAACTGTAACTGTCCTACTTATTCCTGCCTGCTTAATATTACTCTCAATGTGATTATGGAAACACTTGGTCAGAGATTGAGGTTGTATATACCAAACGACTATGACAGCATAAAATTAAATATGTAGGGTTTAATTAGAAATGTTAGAAAAACTAAATAACTAGTTTTAAAAAATATATATTGTTTTTAATTATTATAATTTCTAATAATAATTAGAAGGGTGTTGGGTTTAATTAGAGAGGCAAAGTAAGGTGGTGGTTCCCCCAGTTAAAAAAAAATACACAATAAACAACTTTGTTATTTGTAATCCACCTTTTCCATCCCATTTCAATGAATGTTGTTACATAAAATCATTATGAACAAAGGTCTATTTTAGTATCATCCATGTTTAAGATCTATATTCAAATATCAAACTAGTAAAGTGGCTATAAAGCATACAGCTGTAGAAGAGGTTATGTTGAAATCATGGTTGCCAGATTGGAAACTGTTTCCAGATTAATTACAATTTAAAACACTTCCAAATCGCTATACTCTATCCCATACTGTGGATAGATTATGAATTACAACACTTGAGGACATGCTGCTATAAAATTATAATCAACAGCCTACGAGGAAGTTCACAGTACTCACACGTTATTCTCAAGAAACAGACAGATATTGTTAAATTATGATGACATGCTACCAAATAAAATTTACATTTACATTTACAGCATTTGGCAGACGCCCTTATCCAGAGCGACGTACATAAGTGCTTAAATCTCTAACATTGAATACATTAATGCTGGCTCACTAAGTTACATACTTAAGATACCATGAGTTTAAAACATTTGTTCAAAGTTACAATGAAAGTGTCAAAGGTGTGTTTTTTTTTGTTTTGTTTTTTTTTGTTTTTTTTAAATGCAAAAGATAATGAAAGAAGTGCTAGTTGAAGTGTTTCCTGAATAAGTAGGTCTTCAACCGCCGCTTGAAAATAGCCAGTGACTCAGCTGTCCGGACCTCTAGGGGAAGTTCGTTCGTTCCACCACCTTGGTGCCAGTACAGAGAAGAGTCTTGTAGTATACTTGCCTCTTACCCTGAGAGATGGTGGAACCAGTCGAGCAGTGCTGGTAGATCGGAGGGTGCGGGGTGCAGTGCGAGGAGTGATGAGGGCTTTGAGGTAAGAGGGAGCTGGTCCATTTTTGGCTTTGTAGGCCAGCATCAGTGTTTTGAATCTGATGCGTGCAGCTACCGGAAGCCAGTGGAGGGATCGCAGCAGCGGGGTGGTATGAGAGAACTTTGGCAGGTTGAAAACAAGCCGGGCAGCTGCATTTTGTATCATTTGCAGAGGACGGATTGCGTTCATAGGTAGACCTGCCAGCAGTGCATTGCAGTAATCCAGTCTAGAAATGACAAGAGACTGAACAAGTACCTGAGCAGCCTGTGTGGACAGAAATGGTCGAATCCTTCTAATGTTGTAGAGAAGAAACCGACATGAGCGAGTCACATTAGCAACATGAGAGGAAAAGGACAGTTGATTGTCCATGGTTACCCCAAGGTTGCGAGCTGTGGCTGAAGGGGAGATCAGATCGTTGTGCAAGGATATAGCAAGATCATGACCTGGGGATGAATCACCTGGGATGAAGAGCAGCTCAGTTTTGCTAGGATTAAGCTTTAACTGATGAGCAGTCATCCATGATGAAATTTCTGCCAGACATGCAGAGATCCGGTCAGAAGCTGTGGCATCTGTGGGTGGGAAAGAGAAGATAAGTTGTGTATCATCAGCATAGCAGTGGTAAGAGAACCCATGTGAGGAAATAACTTCACCAAGAGAGTGAGTATACAGGGAGAAAAGAAGAGGACCAAGTACTGAGCCTTGTGGGACGCCAGTGGAGAGTCTGCGTGGAGCAGATGTCACTCCCCTCCATGTTACCTGATATGAGCGTCCTTCCAGGTAGGAAGCGAACCATTCCCAAGCTGATCCGCAAATCCCAAGACTCCTGAGGGGGCTAAGAGAGTCTTATGGTTGACCGTATCAAACTCTGCTGAAAGGTCAAGGGGGATAAGGACGAATGAGAGATTGGCTGATCTAGCAGCATGTAGTTTCTCAGAGACATCTAAAAGGGCTGTCTCTGTGGAATGAGCTGCTTTAAAGCCAGACTGGTTGGGGTCTTGGAGGTTGTTCTGTGAGACATAGACAGACAGTTGATTAAAGACAATGCGTTCAAGAATTTTTGAAAGAAACGAGAGAAGTGATACCGGTCTGTAGTTACTGATGTCTGATGGATCCAGAGCAGGTTTCTTCAGAATGGGAATAACCCTTGCTCTCTTGAAGGTAGTTGGTACCTGACCAGATGCTATGGATCTATTGGTGATAGTTGTAATGAAGGGCAGAAGGTCTTGCGGTCCACACCAAAATGAAGCTGATGTGGGCAGGGGGAAAAATAAGCAGTGCAAATGGCAGAATTAATATATAATTTAGAGTTCAATTAGAGACCACTTTCAGAGGCAACAACGTTTAGAGACTGTGGGGTTTTATTTCCAGAGGATGAGGTCAGTTTTGTGACCAAAAAGCTGTCATGGTTTGCCACAGTAGAAGAGAAACCCTATAAATTAGCATTAATACTTTTACTCAGCTTTTGTCAGAACATTTCTTACTTAATGGACACTAAGTGTACCTAAGTATAATTTCTCTCAAGATTAGCAAAATACTTTCACCTCAGCCTATTTTCATTTCCGCTCTGTGAACTCAGTCTTTTTACACAGTTTACCCAATAATTTATGAATCTTTGGACATTTAGCAACATACACACATGAATACATATAAAAAAAAATCAGCAAACGTTTGTAAATTCTGCATACAATTTTAGTGTGGTTTATGGAAACATTTACACACAACTTTACTCAAAGACACATAACTGAGGCTGAATGGCACCCATAAAAGACATAGCACTCCCCACTTATGCAGTCACCCATACACAAGTTAATTGTCCTATTTTAATCGTTTTACAGAATGAGCAACTGATTCAACATTCTGTTAGTGGATTAAAGTATAACAATTACTAAGCTGTTCAAAAATATACAGTATATCTGGCAGTCTGAGCAAACCCCTCAATTTTATGAAAATCTTCAAAGAATCTGGTTTTAACCAATATGACTCAACTCTAAGAAAACAGAAATATATTTTTTATTTTGCATATTCTGCCTGTGCTTTCTGCAAAGATCCACACAGGGTAAAAAGGCACTTTGTACAGTCGGTCTGTCTAAAGATTTGATTTGCTCACACAGTACAGACGTTAACCTAGTGAATTCAGTTTGCAATCATATATTAGGTGTCAAAATGATTATGAAGCTCCTGCACCACAGTTACTCTCTCCACTTGAAAATGTGGGAATATTTGTACTTGTAATCGCAAAAGTAAAGGATAATTTAGTTGAAAAAAGTTTATAGTTTTCAGAGGTTGAGTAGAAAATGTTTTCACCATATATATGAAGGGTTTTCCCCAGGCTGCCACAAATATATCTGAATAAAACTATGGATACATGTTCGTGCTGTAAGAGCACACACACAAAAATAAATGAAACTTTTAGAACACCAAAGGTTTAATTTAGTTTCATATAAAAATATCTAGTAGAACTGTTTAAGAAAAACAGAGGAAATGTGATTGTTGGATACTTGTGCGTGTGCGTGCGTGTGAGTGAGTGAGTAAGAGATAGACAGAGAGTGTGTCTGTCTCTGTCTCTGTGTGTGTGTGTGTGTGTGTGTGTGTGTGTGTGTGTGTGTGTGTGTGTGTGTGTGTGTGTGTGTGTGTGTGTGTGTGTGTGTGTTTATTTAAAGCCCTGCTGCATTATGTGCTTCTCCAAGCACAGTAAACAGTTTGACTTTGGTCGCCTCCACGCGCTCAGGCGGAAGTTTCCGGAGAGAGTCAGCTACAGCTTGAGCAAATGTAAAAAACTCGTCACTGCATCGACGGGATTCTGTGATGGCGCTCAGCTGGGACACCAGAGCCGTACAGTTCACCATTTCCTGGCGCAGAGTCGTTATTTTGTCTACGATATCCTCCCCTTTGGAGAGTCGCTTCCTCTTCTTGACAGGCTGGCTCACTGACGTCACATCCGTGCACGCCGAGTCGTCGTCTTCGTCGCTGCAGGTCGCGTGCTGGACTGCAGACCGCCTCCATTCTCCAGCTTCACTTTTAGGGACGAAGTCGTTCTTCGTGTCTCGGTGTTTAATAAATCCATTAAGCCACGACAACCTCATACAATATTCCGGTTCTTTCTCTTCGTCCGGTCCAGAATCGCAATTTCTGTTCTTTAATCTTTTCTTCAGACGCACAAATTTGTCTCGAATGGCTTTCCATTTCTTCATGCACACCTCCGGATCTTCTCCCAGTCTTTGGCCTATTTCCTTCCAGGACTTCAACATCACGTCACCTTGTTTGTAATGTTTCGAAGAAGGGTCGTATAAGTGCTTATAACGTCGCACTTCTTCTGCTAACTGATCTTCGAACTGCCCCATTCGGTTTATAAGCTGTTTTAGTGCGTTTTAGCTTGAGAGTTTCTTGGGTTCTCGGTTCAACATTTCCGTAAACGCTAACGGATGTGCTTTGACGCTTAACCAATCAGCGCGTACTGACGCAGAGCTCCGCACACGCGCGCGACACACAGAGGAGGTCTTTTGGCGGTCTGTGCGTCGCCGCTATGTGGTGTTCAGAGTCACTGCGTGCGGTACGTGCGTACGTACGCGTTATACGAGGCGTGTGTATGGAAAACGAAAAGGCTCAAAAACAATGGAACGCCAAAGAGCTCATTATTTGCTTGTACTCCTGCGTCGTTGTAGGCTTCAAAACACCATTGTCAATTCTAATTGTCATAGGTAAAGATGCTGGTCAATCATACAAAGAAATTCTAGACAAGATTGTGCCCCCAGCTTTGGGGTAACAGTTTGGGGAGGTCCCACATCTGGGGCGTGTGGGAGCCTAGTGGTTAACGGCAGCCATGTCCAATCTTCTTCACAAAGGGCGGGTGTGGGTTCAGGTTTTCATTCCAACCAAGCAGAAGCCACACCAGAGTCTATTAAAAGCCAAGAACAACTAATTAAAACAGGTGGAATCAGGTGTGGCTGCTGCTTGGTTGGAATGAAAACCTGTACCCACACCGGCCCTTTGTGGATAAGATTGGATATGGCTGGGTTAAGGTGTTGGGCTACCAACGTGTACCAAGGGGAAGGTTGTGAGTTTGATCCCAGGTCCACCAAGCCTGAGCAAGGCCCTTAACCCTCAATTGCTCAGTTATATAACAAAAAAGAGATAATGTAAGTCGCTCTGGATAAGGGCGTCTGCCAAATGCTTGAAAACATTTAGAAAGTTAAGTCAGTGGGATATTGGCTTAGATCTAGCAAATAGTAACATTTTATATTGTTGGCAAGTCAAAAATTGAAATGTATGGAATACGTTATGAAGACGTATTTTTTATTTGTTCATGTGGAGTGATGAGGCTCCATCCCACCTCTCCCAGTATCCTGTTGCTACTGATGATACATTAAATTCGTTTTACATTTTTTAGCCATTAAACTATTATTTTATTGTTTTGAACTTTTTACAGTGCATGAATTTAAATATAATATTTTTCTTTACTTAGTGTAGATTCTTTGAAAATTTAGAACACTTAAGTGTTGTCTCTCTGGGGGAACCCTTAAAGTTTTCTCATGTATAAGAATGTGTTCACTATCAGACAGTGTACATCATGTACAACGATGTGTACGCTATTGGACAATATACATCATATACAACAATGTGTTCAGTATTAGACAGGGTACATCATGTACAACAAAGTGTTCACTATTAGAGTACATCATGTACAACAAAGTGTTCACTATTAGACAGAGTACATCATGTACAACAGTGTTTCACTATCAGACAGTGTACATCATGTACAACAGTGTTTCACTATCAGACTGTACATCATGTACAACAGTGTTTCACTATCAGACAGTGTACATCATGTACAACAGTATTTCACTATCAGACAGTATACATCATGTACAACAGTGTTTCACTATCAGACAGTGTACATCATGTACAACAGTGTTTCACTATCAGACAGTATACATCATCTAAAACAGTGTGTTCACTATCAGACAGTGTACATCATGTACAACAGTGTTTCATTATCAGAGTGTACATACTGTACAACAGTGTTTCACTATCAGACAGTGTACATCATGTACAACAGTGTTTCACTATCAGACAGTGTACATCATGTACAACAGTGTTTCACTATCAGACAGTGTACACCATGTACAACAGTGTTTCACTATCACAGTGTACATCATGTACAACAGTGTTTCACTATCAGACAGTATACATCATGTACAACAGTGTTTCACTATCAGACAGTGTACATCATGTACAACAGTGTTTCACTATCAGACAGTGTACATCATGTACAACAGTGTTTCACTATCAGACAGTGTACATCATGTACAACAGTGTTTCACTATCAGACAGTACACACCATGTACAACAGTGTTTCACTATCACAGTGTACATCATGTACAACAGTGTTTCACTATCAGACAGTGTACATCATGTACAACAGTGTTTCACTATCAGACAGTGTACATCATGTACAACAGTGTTTCACTATCAGACAGTATACATCATCTAAAACAGTGTGTTCACTATCAGACAGTGTACATCATGTACAACAGTGTTTCACTATCAGACAGTATACATCATCTAAAACAGTGTGTTCACTATCAGTCAGTGTACATCATGTACAACAGTGTTTCATTATCAGAGTGTACATCATGTACAACAGTGTTTCACTATCAGACAGTGTACATCATGTACAACAGTGTGTTCACTATCAGACAGTGTACACCATGTACAACAGTGTTTCACTATCACAGTGTACATCATGTACAACAGTGTTTCACTATCAGACAGTATACATCATGTACAACAGTGTTTCACTATCAGACAGTGTACATCATGTACAACAGTGTTTCACTATCAGACAGTATACATCATCTAAAACAGTGTGTTCACTATCAGACAGTGTACATCATGTACAACAGTGTTTCATTATCAGAGTGTACATCATGTACAACAGTGTTTCACTATCAGACAGTGTACATCATATACAACAGTGGGTTCACTACTAGACAGTGTACATCATGTACAACAGTATTTCACTATCAGACAGTGTACATCATGTACAACAGTGTTTCACTATCAGAAAGGCTTCAATGTCAAACCTTAGTGTGCTTGGAATCCTTAATGAAAAATGAAGACCTCAATGTGAACACTCATGGACACTCACTAAGTTACATTCATTTTTGCTTCCACAGTTTCTCAGCTGTCCACTAGAGAGCAGCAAAAGACCTTTCTGTGTCCTTTTTCACATATTTTATTTCTTCATATATTTGCTTTATATACATAGTAAAGCAGTTCTGGTTTCCAAAAACATTCTTGTACAGAGTCAGGTGGTCCATGACCAACTGCATTCCTAATTTCCTAGGACTGTGGAAATGTTTCCAAACTGTTTAAGTCGAGACACTGTTGGACTTGCTGGACTGTCAGTGCAGCATTTGTCACTATTGATTTTTTCTTATATTTTATTTATCAAGTTTGAAGTTATGGTTAATTTTAATAGAATCAAAGTCCTTACCTGGTGTATCTGCTTTTGGCAGATCAATCAAAGCCTTGCTAAATACAAAATAGACAGGAAAACTTGGATAAATTGAACATTTCTTTTTGAGATGTCACCCTAATGTTTGATGATACTATAGGTTCTGTGAAACCTGAAGGTCTTGTTATTTGCCTCATGTTTATTAGTTTGTTAGTACCATCTAAAAGACTGTATGTTATTATTTGAAGGACATGACGTTTCTCACTCTTATCCAAGCTACAATCCATCCTGATTGCTTCCCCACAAAGGCTGTTCTTAAGTCTAACTTAAGATCATTGGCAGCTCAAAGGATGGATGATATTTTTTCTTACATTGCCTCTTAAAGTAATGCAAATCCAGGTTAATAATTCACTTGGTTTATTTGACCTATTTTCAGTTTATAAGTACGTATAATTTACATTATTTCTAATAAGTTCTAAGTGTGTAAGTCAGAATAACAGTTATATTATCACTGATTATATGCTAAGTGTAAACTTTGAGGACCACCCACACAAGCAATTCCAGCAATCAGTCTCTTGTATATTCACACATACATCCTTCCATAAATACACAAAGCCTTTTATCTGTATACCTCCAGCATGTTGTATGTCTGCATATTTTTTTTTCCATCTGTTAAATTCTTGTAATCATTAAGAAGCTTCTTGTAATCACATCACAAATATAATACATTTTATCTGCAAAAAATCAAAACTAGTATGTGATTCCTACTTACTCTAAAAATACCAAAACATACACTAAAAAAGGATTAATCCAACTAGGTTCATTTAAATCACACCAGAAAATAGTGATGAAATTATGATATGTACATTAAGGAAAACTATATACTATGTACTTTACCTTACTTTCTGGAAATATGTGGGCAGATTTGATGATCCAGCACTAATGGGAGTTTACATAGGACATTTTCAACACAGTCACTTCCCATAACTTCCTCTAAGCATATACAGATGTGGAGTGATATATTTATTGCAGACGCAAAGGCATTCTGAGAAAACCTAAGCCTTGACCTCTACAAGCCTTGATCTATACCCAATAAGTTGGGTCTGAAAATTTTAAACTTATAAGCATGACACAATTCCTATAAAAATACATGCTTAGGGATGTCAGAGTTAATGTTCATACCCTACATCTTTTTTCATGGGAAGTTAAAATCCTTCTGCATCTTACTTGCATTTTTTTGCAAATTTGCACTTTTTCAAGTTCAATATAAGTACGCTCATGAGACACTTTATTAGGATCAGCAGCACAACTGATCATTCAAGCAGTTATCCAGTTTAATAGCAGTGCAATACAAATCACAAACTGAGATAACCACCCTTTAAAAATGTCTTGAGAAGAAAAGCATCAGGATGTCAAAATATGAAGCGGACGGGTTACAACAGTAGAAAACCGCATCAGGTTTCACTTCTGTCTGTGAAAAAGAAAAATCTTCTAGAGTGGGCACATATTCATTGCAACTGGGCAGCTGAAGATTGATTAGAAAATGTTAGAAAATGTTGACTAGTCTGATAAATAATGACATGCATGTGATAAGATCAGAAGCACAAGTCCATGGATCCACCTAACCTATTGTGAACAGTTCATCCTATTGTTGAATTGTTGCTAAACGTCTTTTATGGCCACAGTGTACCCATATTCTAATAATCCCACATAAATATGTTCAATTTCCCAAATCCACATTTTGTGGAATCCATGCCATGAAAAATCGGGGCTGTTCTGAGGGCAAAGGGAATCCTACCTAGTATTAGTAAGATGTTCCTAATAATGTGGCTGTTGAGTGAATAACAACAATGACAGGCCAAGTAATTTAAATAGTTGCATGTTGTCGTGATTTACTTCTAGGTGTCAATTGATGCCTCTTTCTATATCATTTGCACTGATCTTTAGTTGTATTTCATACACAGTAGGATTTCTCTATCTCTCTTTTTCTTCCTATATAGCTCTGATGTTCTATATTTATATAAATTTCTTGTTAGCATTTCTAATCATTATTTTTGAAGACATTAGATACCAGTAAGATTTAAACCCTTATGTTAGACTGTCTAAAACAGCTGGTCTTTGAAAACATTCCAACATCTTCATCTGAAAAGATTTCAACAGGCTTCGAACCTGTTTTCGCCTCTGAGTCATAAACACATGAAGGAAATAAAAGTGATGACTTTTAAATGATAGATTTTTTTTTCTGAAATTAAGCTTACACTATGGGTTATGGCAAAACTGCAAGGTTAGTCAGAGGAAGAGAAACTCATGTGACGTGGCTAACTTGGAAGAGGCAGTGAGATATTTTACTGGAGATCAGATGCTTTTTAGTGAGTCATATTCTGTAATAAAATTCAGGGAATGTATCTTAAATCATAAATGCCTGTATCCCTCCCTGATATTACGGGCATATAAACACTCAAATTGAAATCTGAATTCTTTAGCCCACATTAAATTCATAAGTTAAGGCTTTCTTCTTTTATAACCACTTCTTGTAGCTTCATGTCAGTTCACAATGTGGCAAAGAAGTTAAATAAAATTTTGTTCTTTTCCCTTTTCAGCATAAAGCATGATATAATGTGTCACCCAGTCAAGATTATCTATGATTGTAGTTCTAGCAGTTAAGTAAATGAAGTACAACAACACTGGAACTAATTTCCTTTAATGCCTTGAACCCACTTTCCATTCCTTCCCATGAATGTAAATATCAGGCTGCCTAAATCTATATAAGTTTTTTTTATAAGCACTACATGTTTTTTTTTTGCCTGTTTTTTTATTGTAAAAGATTTTCTCTACAAAGACTGACATGAAGCACTTATAGCCAAAGACAGGTAGTCCAGCCTGGAACAGGGTTTTCTCAGCCATATAAAAAATACTAATGTTATTCCCTTCTATTATTGCACCTTTAAAACATTTTGAGAGCATCTCATTATTTACGTGTGAATTCCTACATTATATCTAACACAGTCTTACCAAGTAAAGAGAATTTCTTTATAGTCATATTCATAGAGAGCCATGTAAATGTATAATTACTGACCAGTAGAAACATTCCTTTAGACTGTGAATGAGATATTATTGCCAACCTGTCCTGAAAAGGCTTTGACACTAATCCATACACAAGTAGTTCAATAGCTCAAAATGAGACGGTTGCTGGTAACATTTCCTGAACCAAAAGCACTGTGATTATGTATTTGTTTAGTCCAGCATAGATTACCATGAGTGTGTTATATAATTTTCACACTAGCTAAACAATGCTGGCAGCGACAGCCTGACCAGACACAACAGAAGGCACATTTTATACAACGCTGATGCAGTATTTTTTCTTTATCAATGAAAAAGTAGATACAAAGTAAAGTTGGAAATAAGATTTATATGTTGTGTATAGTAAGGATAATATGTATACATCTTTGCTCATTTTCTGAAGAGAAACAGATCAAAATGTGTGACAGAGAAGAAGAAACTAGGACAGCTTACATAATTTTTATCTATGTAAACACATACACATATATTTGTGAGACTGTGAGTAAGGTGTTTTGAATGATGAGAACCGATCCCCTAAATTCTTTCTGCTCATTTAGCTCTTGTAAACACAGTCTCGTATAGGTATATACGCTTTTAAATGTATGCTGTATTTTTACCTTTATATCCCCCCAAGTCAGCATTGCTGTCTAATATTTCAGGAGGTTGTTTTATATCTCTGCATGGGTTGGTGTGTGATCCTTATTATAGCATTTGTCTTGGCCTTGACTGCTTCGTCTCTAAGGACAGTAACAAGTTCCATATGTGAGGTTAAGCTGATTCTTCCCCCCCACAAAAACACAGAAATGTTTTGCTCGATTCTGCAAAAGCAACTGAGCGCCATGGCACACCTCGTTTAGTATGCAACAAGGCCGCCTCTGTTATATGCTGGGCAACAAGCCAAACTATCCCACCTAATACATTAATACAGCCGCTGGCTGAGTGTGAAAAAAGGTACTTTGGTCGTGTTTAGGCACCATTGTTTTGGTGAAAGTCACGCACCCCCAAGTGCTTAGGGTCAGTTGTGCTTGATTTGTAAGCCAGGACATTGACCCACACTTCAAGGGAAAAAGGCTATTGGTTTCCTCTTTCCAAACAGGAAAAAACAACAGAGAGTAAGTCTGAGGATGTTCAGTTTCTTAATCACTTGCAGAGGGGGAGAACCACTCAACTCAGAACCACTCCACTCAGTCAACATGGGGGTGGACATGGCATTAAGTCTTTGGCGTGTTTGTTGCTGTGTTTGTAGAAGGAGAATGTGATGTGAAGCCTGAAGCATTCCCAAGTCGCTTGGCACAAGCTCTGGGTTGTTTGTTGTCCACTTGGGAGGTGGCTTTAACAGAAGAGGAAGAGGGCAAGCAAAGGGAAGACAGTGTTTGGCATGCACTGTGGATAAAATGCCAAAAACGTTCAAATGACAAAATATTTACCTGATGGCTTAAGTATAAATTGTATATTCTTGAACAAGAAAACTAAAGGCATTGTTGCTTTTCCAAATATCTTAAGCACTATGACATTTTTACAGTCAAGCAATTTTTCAAGATATCAAAGGTATCAAAACATTTTATCTACGATAGTTCAAATGGATTCAAAGCAAAATCATCCTCATAAGATCATTTGAACTTTACTTAGGTACAGTAACTCTAACTCCTAGGATATTTTAGCTCAAAACCCAGTTGTCTGTACTGGTAGGTTATGATTTGGCTGTAGATACAGTATGCCTTATAACTATGATCAAAGACAATGATCCTCAGGTTTACCTTTAAATCAACACAGTTGTATGTTTTCATCACATGTGGACCTCTATAAAAGAACTAATCTCAGCTTCTTTTAGTGCACTAAAAATTGGGCTGAGAAAAAGAGAACTCTTTGCATTCACACCTGGTCTTGAATGTGCACTTGGCTCACTTGCTGGTTTTCTTTAGCTTTTATGAGTCCTTAGTCTATTTCCCATTCTCAGATGTTACTTTTGAATTGAGACCAACAAACACTTACATTTGTGGATAATTTCTTCCGGAGCAGTATGCCTGCAACTACATTTGCCATGTACTTCATATTAGTATTACACAAAAATAATAAAAATGGAATAAAAGAATTTTTCAAATAACCATGTTCTGTCATTTTATATAGTTCTTGTTGAACTTCTTGGCCTTTTTTTTTTTTTCTTCAGAAAACTGTTCCAACATTTTTGTGTTACATGAATGAGTTGTAATCCTTACTACAACTATCAAAGAGAGCCTTTGTGTTATCCTCTGACCACACAACTTAATAAGAACAATAACTTTTACATTTGTTAGCTCAGCTCAGCTGTAACGTGACCTGAACAATGTAGAAGACAATTAGAGGATCAAAATGATTTAAAAAAAAACCCTTTTGAGAAGTGTGCTGGGCGTGATTCATACGAAAACACAAAGAAAACTTGAAATGAACCATCCTCAGACCACCTCCCAAGACGGTATGATTTTGGCTAGATTTTGGGGGTCTGTGTTCTTCTGAAAACTTCACATATGGCCCAGATAGAGGGCACAGAGTCCACTTAAATTAAAACAAGCTGAATGTGCAAATAAATACCTTAGGTCTTTAGACCTGAACCCCATTGAAATCCACAGTAGTTCATGATTTGTTAAGATGTTACAAAAAAGTATATTGAAAACACTGGATTAATTCAAATCATAATTTTTTGTAGTTAAAAATACTGTCAATTAGCAAAGCCAGAGGAAATGACGCTGAGGCAGAACCCAACAGCTTTACTAACCATTGTTAAGACAGTACCCTGTGTCTCTGTTAACGCTCACTTGAATTGCAGCTGAATTGCAAACTTGAACTCTACTCTATTAAGTGCTCTGACCCGGTGTCTCTTGGAACATTAAGTATTAGCATCATGATGAAGTCAGATCTGCCAAAACCTTTGCGTCATAGTAAAAATAACAAGTGGTACATTTGAGTAAACATAAATATGGAAAAACAGACAGACAGACACACGTACAAACCCAGGAAAATTCTACTCGAAATCACTGCAGTGTAAATCCTTTAAATGTGTAGCCTGTGCAACAACTCAAACAGCTTTGTAAACACACATGACAAAACTGGATATATGACAATATATTTAACACTGGTCTAAGTTCAAATACTGTAGAAATCATATGACAGAACTATTAGTTCTGTAAAGTACATTTTTCTTCTAATGATTACAACAACCCATTAGAATGGAACAAAATGTTTCAGGAGTTATGGGAAATATTTGTTTTCTTAGCTCTTTCCAAGACTACAGGGAGAGAACATCTGTGCCTGATGGATGTGAAAAACACTACCAGGAATGAGCCACAAACCTACAAAGAGGCAAGTCAGCAAGCAGAATTTCAGGAAAGGAATCCACTGAGAGAACAACTGCCATCCATTGAGAGAGAGTATGTGTGTGTGTGTGTGTGTGTGTGTGTGTGTGTGTGTGTGTGTGTATGTAATTGTGTTTCTCTGAATTTCATTGTGCAATTCTAGTGACGATAGAATTGTGTAGAGGAGGATATGATGTAAGCGGTTTTAAAAGTGACTTTGCTGACCTTTTAATACAGTTTGGGGTTCTCAGCAGAACATCTGGAGAAGTTATCAACAGTCTGTGTTTGGTTTAGTTCCTTACTTTGAGATTTAGAACAAGTACTAAGATTCTAAATATATTCTTTCATTCATCTTCAATAACTGCCTAATAGTGGTCATAGTGGATCTACACAATTAAAACGAGTCCATTTCATTTTGCCGTACTTGTGTTGGACACAAGCAAAAGTTCATAATCTCTGGGTCTCAAACCCAACATGTTTGTGCACAATTAGCCAATTAGCCACTCTCCCTACCAGTTCCACTAAACATCTAGAGAAAAGTAACAACTTTTAAAGTACTGATACAGTAATAGGTCATTTCAACGATGGGACAGCACTGAGCTCCTCTGTAAAGCAAATGCCTTTGATATGCTGCCTCATTCGTAACCCCAAACATTTGGTCTAATGCAATTCACCCACAAAGACTCATCAGTGCTTCAATACTGTAAGCACAAAGAACAGACTGAACATCTACATTGCAGAAATTCATCAGATTATGACCCCACAATGAATGTAGGCTTTATCAATGAAGCCCTTCCTGTTAAAGAGGTTCTTGTGAGTGAAGATCGAGGGCAAAAGATGAGGTGAAATTATGCAGCCTGTAACCGCTGGATGCCTCGGAAGAATGAGAGGCTTTCCAGGAAGCCATGAAAGTGGTTCACAGATAGAGAGCATCATGGATGTTCATGGATTTTCCATCGCTCTGACGTATCTGCTCTTCCTATCTTGCTTTTTTTGGTTAGAAATATACTTGGAGAGAAAATACATTCAGAGGTCAGTGTATGACTCAGAGTTGCTGTTTAAACAGTCAAAGCATGAGATGAACACAGAGCAAGTCAACTCTGCCATGGCAACAATGTTCCACAGCTTGACTGGAATGTCTGGTAAAACATTTACTACAGAAAGAGAAATAGAAAAACATTTACAACAAGTTCAGTTGATGTTCTCCAAGCTGTGTTGGTGAGCCCACAACCGGAAAGGGTTAAAAGGTTCACACTATCTTAGAGTAATTATGATAGCATTTCTTAGAATCTCCTGAGAACCAGAGAGAGATATTGCCTATCTATAACCTAGAACAGCAGGAAGAGAGAGGAAAGACTTGATTACGGGTTGACTTGAAGCTGTTTAACATCTCAAGTAGAAAAGAGTTTTATTTGAATTATGAATGTAATGTTGAAATACACGTATAAAAAAAGCAACCTTATGTTTAACATTTTAAATGCATTCTTGAAAAAAGGTGAACATGGGTAGGGGACAAAATGAATATTAAATAAATAAATAAATAAATAAATAAATATGTACTTTCAAAAGTTGATCATTCTATCTGAAATGTGCTTGCCACAAAAATGCCTACCCTATATATATATAAATATATATATATAGACAGTCTATGTACTGCACACAGCTCACAACATTATCAAGGACTCTTCACATCCCAGTCATAAACTGTTTAACCTCCTTCCATCAGGAAGGAGATACAGGAACTCACGTACCAGAACCAGCAGGTTCAGGGACAGTTTTTTCCAGCCACTATCGCACTACTGACCTCTACACTACACCGCTAGATCACTACAAAACAAACACAAAAACAAAACACTGTATATAACTCTGTGCAATACATGCACATATTACCTAGTTTATCTTTCTTTTTACTCCTCATTACATCTGCACTCTTTTTTTATCTATATGTATCTTTATTCTGCCCAACATTTCACATTCATCTATGTGTATATAACGTGTGTGTACAGTATATATATATAGATATATATTTATATATAGTAGTTTATTCAGCTTGCTAACTCCTTAAATGCCATAATATAAGCTTTCACTCTGCACACTCCTCTTCAATGCCATAGCCTATTATATAATTATTAATAATAATTATATTATACTATAATTAATTAACTATATTATATAGTTAATTAACTATATATTATACTATAATATTAATAATAATAATAATAATAATAATAATAATAATAATTATTATTATTATTATTATTATTATTATTTGTTTATTTATTTATTTTAGCATTTATTTGTTTTTTGTTCATTTATTGGAAGTCTGAATGACCTCGGCCAGTTCCAACAGAAGTCATTTTCAGTGTCAGCAAAATTTTGAGACACAGGAAGAGCAAGAAATGCAGTGTCATTCCAGGGTTAGTGTGACATACATTTCCTTTCCTCTCCCTCTCTTTTGAATTCTTGAGACACAATTATGTGGCTGTCAACAAAATTTATTAAAAAGAGTAAGAGAAAGCATTCCTCTCATATACTGTAGTCAGCATGTATCTGTACCAGTAAAGATGATCTCTGTATATTAGTGGAATTACTACTGTAAATGATTTAAGAAAGCTCATCCTTCTCACTTTTAAATACCAAAAATGAGAATGCAAACTCCTAATAAAGTTGTTCACCCTAAAACTTGGAGAACTTTTTTACTCATGCCCATAGACTATGACTTGCCAAGAGAAACTGAAGACATGTAACCAAAAAAAAACAGCTTTATGTACAATGTGCATGTTGTTCTGTTGACAGACAGCAGTGACATCAGCATATGAAACACATTTCTAGCTGCAGCAGTGAAAGCTGGAGAATAACTCCTGTTAAATCACAACTTAAAAATACCACCCTAAAAATATATATATATATATATATATATATATATATATATATATATATATATATATATATATATATATATATTATCCTTTAAACAAAATATTAGGCTTATAATTGAAATGTGTACAATTATATTCTGCAAATCTATTTGTTGCCATTACAGAGCATTTTATTTTATTTCTGAACTTCCCACTGGAACACATTACCAAGCAGTCTGTCTGTCCCTGTGTCTGTCTGCCTCTCTTCCTTCCTGTCTGTCTGCCTGTCTGTCAGTCTGTCTGGACACTATACAGTACCTTGGTGTAGTGTACGCGCGCTCCGGCTCTTACAGAGTTAACTGGAAGCCGTGCTGAAGGCGGCACTCTGTGGGGGAGTCACTGCGTCTCGAGCCGCTGCTGCAACATCACAGCACATTCCTGAGCAGAGCTGTGTAGAGCTGCTAACATCTGACTCCCACAACTCATCTCATCTCATCTCATCGTATATCATTTCATCTCATATTATCTAATCTCATTCAAACCGACTGCACTTTGGGTTATTCAAACACAGCCATCTGCTCCACGGTTGCAGCAGTGAAGACTATGCATGGTCCAAGCACCACTGGGTAACAACACGTCGGTGAGTACAACGATGACTAGAACCTACTTGTGTATTTTAACCTGGGGGAAAAAAATACTGCACGATTTTCTCATGACCAAATCGAACCATTAGACAACCTGTCATATATAAATGCATTTAAAATAAGACGCCCCAGGAAAGAAAATCGTCTCTTATAATATTGCGAGTTTAATTGTGGTCCATGTCTTTATTGAATTGTATCCTTTGCATGCAACATGTTAATTTTAGGCTAGAAATATAGTCACCACCCGACATGAATAGGACGCAGCCACATATCTCACCAACAGCACAGCCTTAAACGGTGCTCCCTATCAATCCTGTCCGTCTGTAACGCGTTATTTACATATGACACACGAAACGACCGGTCTGTTTTGCCCCAATGCTTGTGTGCTATATTTTGACATCATCGTTTTGCCACATTTTGACCTTTAAGCTTTGCTATTCTTGCTCGTCACGACGCGTGTGTATGAGGACTGGGTTTCACATCGCGTGCCAGGCGCGAGCTCAAAAATGTTGCCCGGGGTGTGATCAAATGTAGTGTGTGTTAAAGCCTAGTTCACCATCCCTTTATGAGTTTTGTGTTTACCTCCAGGAATTGTCAAGCTCTTGCTTCACAAATTGTCAGTCTCTGTATTCTGATCTATTCATACATGATGCGTCAAGCTTAATTAACAAGCCTGAGGATTCATTCTGTAGTTATAGCATTAAAAAAACTCAACTGTTTTGGATTGTAAAGAACAACCTAGGAAAAGACTTAGTCCTGATAACCTTCATCAAGAAAATACACATTGGTTAATTGGTCAATTCCTTGTCCTATATTCTGTCTTAGGTTCTACCTACTGTGTTGGTTCACAAAAGACAAGAACTTTACTTGTTACTGAATAACCTACCACCTATTGTTAAAACATGGACCAGGGTCTTCTTATGGTGTTTATTTTAAGAGAAAATTGTGTACAAACACTTTTTCACTGACTGCAGTAATGATCTAAGTCTGCAGGAATGTGAGTGTGTGTGTGTGTGTGTGTGTGTAGACCTGGAACTTTATAGCAGTCCAGGATGTGGAAAAGTAGAAAGAAAGAGAAATGAGAGATGACAGGAAGAGCAAGTAGGAGGGGTGAAAAAATGCCAGGGAGGCCTAGAAATAACCATAATTATGGCAGTTTTCTCTCTTTCTGTCTTTTCTGTCTTTGCCCACTACCTCGCCACCCTTCATGTTCCATCTAATGGAGGAAATGGCACTGCAAACTCAAGGAACTCCATGTCATAAGGAGCTGACAGAACATGGAAGTTTTAAAGTGAATTCAAACAGTTTGGAGTTGTGTAAGGTAAACATTGCCCAAAAAAAATGTCAAGGGAAAATGCTAATTTTCGCCCTGTGGCTCCACAAATGGCCAGGGATGTAGAGATAAAGATGTAATCTCACAGAAAGTAACCACACCCCATCTAAACACCCCTAAATATCTTAGCTGAGTAAGGTGTTTAAACACAAGTCATCACTATGTGTTTAACCAAGTTGTAAGAAGTGAAATCACATTTTTGGGGGGAAATAGCAATGTTTGAGTATGACTCAGAGCAAGACACTTGAATTTTTTTCACTTTTGGTACAATGCGTGCAGTTTTATTGGAACCAGATGTTGGCGCTCGACTTAATTTCCCTCCTTGAGTCATTCCTTCACTTTGGCATGCTCTGAAGCATTTCTCCTAGGCTATCCACCTCTCAGTAGAAGGAAAATAAAGTTTGGTAAAGAAAGTTCAGCAAGGACAAATAAAATAATGCAAGGTCCCATTCAGAGTACAGGACTTAAGAAACTTTTCTCATTTGAATTTTTTTTGGTTGTCTTTCTTTGTCTGTATGAATGGAAGAAAAGTAGTACTATTGTCTTTCATTGGCAACATATACAGGTCACTAGAGAAGTCGTGGTATCTTTTTTACGCAAAGAGCTGTATTTCAGTAGGGAGGCCACATGCTGTGGTAAATGACCTTTGCACTGCCTGTTTGTTTGTGTCCCACTTTCCCCCTCTTGTGAAGGAAGAATGAAAATCTGGACAATCACTTAAAGTTCTGCATTGCTCTGTGGTAGGAAAAAAAAGAGAAAAGAGTTGAGACCAGATGTGGAACCATTTGTTTTCTTCACTTTAAAGCTGTAAGAGAGGATAACGCTTGACCTCCATTTCATATAAATATTCATCATCATATCAATATATTGAAGCTAGAATTCTGCTCAGTTTGTGTAACATTTTGAGTAAATGTTCTTGTGTAATTTTTGTAACTCTTTTTGACAAAAATATTTGTCCTTAACACCTATTTGGTGTAAAGAATTCTTGTAATGGTGACCCAACATGTTCTTACACTTGCAAATTTGTACTGACTCAATGACTGACTCGAATTGAAAATCGTATTTAAAAAAGGTTATCTCTACTTTATTTACTCCTTAATCACCTCAAACCCATTTGTTGAGGCATGTAGAATTGAGGAGGACTGGATCCCACTAACACTTTGTCAGGAGTTTCCCAAACAATTCCATCCCATAGTTCATTGTGAGACTGTAAAAGGATATACAGTATAATTGAAAACAAATGGCCAGAGCTGACTTTCTCACTACCAGTTAAAGTAAACACAATCATTTTACAAAAGTCGGCAATGTAAATTGGCATTGTCTGGTGTTTGGTGTTGTTATGTTTTTAAACTCCAACACCACTGACGTTTAAGGCCACACAAGATGACAGCTTAAAACTATTTTGTTATCTTTGTCCACTGTTCACTATTCCATAAATTAAAGTCTCTACTTACTGTGGGAACTGTTATACACTGTCCTTTTCCCATGGAATGAGACTTAGTTCATTTTATCGTGAGTAAAAACAATATAAATTTGGGGGAGTTATGTTAACAACTGCTTTTGGTAGATTTTACAGTGGGGGTTGGGGGTGGGTGGGGTTGGGTTGTGTTGGGGGAGATTATCCTAAGCAGTTATAGACGTCACTGTAATGAAAAGCTATGTTTATCATGTTACTATTTAAATGTTAAATTGCAGTTATTACCTGCACCTCCCAGATAGGTGCACAGGTATATATTTACTGTATGACTGTAGTTCTGTTCAGCTGTATCTCTATGATCTGTTGCAATGGACAATTTGGCAGCCTGACCACCACAGGACCACCACAGAGCTGATAGCATTTAGGAGGTGTACGGTTCTCATCATAAATGATCATTTATTTAAATGCTAGTGTGTATTGCACTGGTTCGAATGTTCCTGTGGTGGTCCTTTCTACAGATGGACAGGATAAAAGATAAAATTCTACATTGCAACAGATGAGCCACAGCTGGTAATTGTAAAACTACTTCTTTTATAGATATAGCTTAAGTTTGCTAAATTAACGGCATCTCACTCTATTGGATCAGCACGACATATGCTAATGTTATTTGTTGGTGATGTTTTTGCTTATGTGAACTTTGTAAATGGTTCTGCTATATCAGAGATATTTAAGCTATACAGTCTATTTGACTGGATTGTAAAAAAAAAGGATATTCTATGCTCATCATTTGATGTAAGCTTGTGACTAGTAAACTGAACAGAAGAATTCACCAAAAGCTATTTATATGTGTTTGTCTTCCCTCCATTTTGTTTGATTTTGTGTCTCTGGTGATGGATTGTGTGTTTGCTGTGTAAAGCCAGACTATAACAACTCAAAGTAGAACAGTTATGCCAGTACCTGTCTAAGGAGCATGTGGGAGTCATGGCAACTCTCCAGAATGTGCTCTGTGGAAATCATCTATCCTTATTTTCTTATTTTCTCATTTACATGCCTCTAGATCTCAGTTATGGATGACTAATTGTTGACTGGAAATAACTTGGCAGTCCTTGCTTTTTAACAACATGGCCAGAACTTCTTTAAACCTGTAGCAGTTATTCAGAGCAGATACACAATCTATATACTCATTTTGAATTTTTAAACATTAACACATTCTTAAGTACATGTTATTTTAAGGTCTGGAAGTGTGAAAACTAAAGATGGCATTGATCTAATACCCGGCATTGAAATCAGAACAATACTAGGAAAGACGTCTTGGATAATATAGACAACATATCGGATATATGGATTTTTTGAAATGGGAAGTGTTTACATATAAAGGGACATGACCTTTTTTTTATTAGGATTCATTTTATTATACTTTATTATATATATGATAAGTACGAATAAGCTTTATTGTGACAAACAATTTATAGCTTTTTTAAAATTTACAGCTGCTTTGAAAAGAAAGCTATATCGGATGGGTATGGGTACGGGCTGACAATCGAGATTTTAGTTTCTGTGTCTGAAAATAATGAAATACAATGTTAATGAAAAACAATGTTATCGGTTGAGTACACAAAGCTGGGTTCAATAATTCCACAAATTGTAACATAATGTTTTCCCATCCACTCTATAAGTTAGCTGTTGTTGTATAAAAAAATGCTGTTTTTTCACTCCAAAATACAAACCTCTCATTATGTGTGTATTGTCACTCTGGCATATGTTGTCCTTGAAGAAGACTGTAACTTGTGCAAACAAGGCTACTTTAATTTTGGTGCTAGCTTAATTGCTACCTCGTTGCAATTTCTGCTTTCTTTAACAGTTTAATTCTAAGGTACAGTCTCTAGGGAATCAAATAAATGTGGCCTCAGACCTTCCTGTAACCTTTGCTGCCTAGTTTGGGGTAACTGTTCACTCTACACCCACTGAGATACTTTTTGTTCGGAGACTTGTCCTCTGTGAAACATTCCTGGCACAGGGCTGAGGTAGATGTGTTTCGGATTCCAGCCTTTTTTTCTTGATGTGTGTATTTAGGGATCTGTGCAGCCTGTGTGAAGAGAGAGGCATGGAGCCAGGGAAGAGAAAAGCTGCTGTTTACTGTATACTCATTGTTCTCCTTCAATGGAAGGATCCTCAGAGTGGTGGCTTCAGATCTGGCCGTCTTGTTCACTTTCTACTCAGGAACTAGATCCTGGACGGCTGGAGGTCATATCAGACCAGAAACTAGGTGTAAATATAGATGTTGGATTTGGGGGCTTAGATATAACCAGGAGATCCCTGGAAAATTCCCAGATTCCCTGGAATCTGAGGAAAGAGGGTTTAAATGAAATTCATGTCTCCAAGTGACTTCTAAACAATTCTTTGAGGCATAGTGTCCCTGAGTGAAGAGAGCTGTTGTAAAAGGTCTATTAAGATGTTCTTCTGAAATTAAAATCGGTGTTTCAGAGCTGTACTTGTCTCTGCGTGTTAAGCCCACCATACAATAGTATGTTTTAAAAAATGTTTAAAAGAATAGTTTGAAAAATTCTCTGTTCAGATATGTGTTTTGTCACTTACAGGAAAAACAGTCCAAATTTTGTGATCATTCAGATTTAGAACATATATATTCCACCCCGAGGCGCTTCTTGCTCTTGATCAGTAGCTTGTTAGCAGTAATGTGGTATGCAGGTGCACTTTTTGGCTGCGTGTCTTCTTTCACACTGTTCCCTGTCTTTACATCCCTTTGTTGAAATGTTAAGTGTTGATGTGGAATAAGGTGAAATTTGTATGAAGTTGTGGTTATGTGGCATTTAATGTCAGAAGATGTTTTGCTAATTTAGGGTTCTTCAACATCGGAATATGTTGTTTCCTCAAACTGAGTGACAACATGATTCCATCTTTCTACACTACTGGGATGGATCTATCAGTAAGAGTAAGTACAAAGCTCTTGTTAATCTCTTTGCTTTTCTCAATATTTAAGCTACTATCAGGTTTGTGTATTTTTGAAAGGGGTGTGGCGTATTTTGGCCCATATTGGCATTAATTCAGTCAGGCACTTCAGAATACCGTTACTCAGCATGCTGATTTCCCTTTCACAAGGAACTACATCAACACAGGGAATCAAATCACAATTCAGAAGCCATTTTGTGGGTCATAAACCCTCGTAATCCCTCGGAATTTATGTAAATGACTGCTGTTCAGATTGAATGGAAGTAAGATACACCATGTGATATACACATGTAAAACTGTTAAAAAAAAAACAGCAAAAAAACAGGCAAATGACTTGATAGCTATTTGTGGAACTGACAGATAGATTAGCAAATCTTAAAAAAAAAGAGGTGCGTATCTGTTATAAAGTGAATGGGTGGTGCTAAATTACTATAAAGTTTATATGGGAGTCGGGTTAAATGAGTTTATTTCTGTGACGTTGAAGGAAAAACAAGAAATCCAAAACATTTTAAAAATATATGACGAAACAAGCCATGGGATTCCATGATTCTTTACTCATTAGGTAATTAAATTAGAAGGTTAAATATTCAGCTCAATATTTTCAGTTATTCAAGCGATTGTATGCTATTTCTAAATATCTGCAACTAATAACAGTTAGCATTCATCGTATAAGAATGCAGCTCTGCTTCATGAAATTCTCCTGAAATTCTGTCACAGACTGGTACCAGCTGTCAGGCGTGATTATGGTGTGTATGCTTCCAGCAAGAGTTCAATAAGAAACATCTTTGTATACAGCTTTAGAGGATTATGTGTATCAACGGGTTTGTACAATTTCTAAGAAAGTATTATTCTCTCAATGGATCTAACTCTTGGCCACATGATGATTGTGGAATATTTTGTTTTGTACACCATAGATAGAGCAGGCGTGGTTGAGTCTGTAGCAGCAGCTCTCTTTATAATCTAATCTAATCATTTATAGACTCGCAGCTAAATTTACATGCATTACCTGCTAAAAAAAGCTGTGGTTGTGGGTCAGTTACTGCTCAGTGAGGTGCAGCTGATTATAGCATGCAAGAGGAAGTGTTAATGTCAGGTAGGAGAGAAAAGTGCTTATGGTCACCCAGCCTGAAAAAGCACAGGAAAGGAAAGAGGCTGTAAGATAATAAAAGATGACCTATTCCATTTTGGGAAATGTTCAGGAAAGTTTGTTGCTACTTGTGTTCCGGGAATTACTCATTCGTAAAAACAAGGCAATCCAACAGGCAGTTTTGCAATGCAATCCAATTCGTGTGTTTAGACGAGGATTTGTAAATCCTGCTTCTTAAACTCTGGGAACATTTCATTCTGATTAGTCAAAACTCACACCACAGCTACCAACCCGGTGTTTCAGTACTCTGAGATTAATGAGGATTGTTCCACTGCTTTCACTGGGAACAGAGGAGTCTATTTCTAGAATTGACATTAATTTCCTTCTCTTAAATAAGTTGACACGGGCGAAAAGGAAAACACCCCAAAATATTTGTGCAAAGGTCTTGCTCTGATTTTCAAGATTGAAAACAAGCGCAAGAAAACAATCAGCCAATGTTCTGAGTAAGGTGGAGACTCTATGGATCCCAGATGCAAGGGAAGCTCCCATTTCCTTTATCCACATATTTGGTGACATTTTTAATAGCTTGAATACCAAGGCAAAGAATACTGACAGCATATGTTCTTTTATCTGCTCTAATACCATCATTTTTATTTAAAAAAAAAAAAAAATTTCCTTTAGCTTCTTCTTGCTTAGGTTTTTAACACATATTTATAACAATACAGTAATGTAACCCTTTTTAATTTCTTTAAGGTGTGGTATAGATTATGGAAAGGAAATCTGACTGTTGCATTACAGTTCCCATTAAGACAAACTGAAAACGACTGCAGCACGGTTATTCAAGCTCAGAGAATTTATAACCGCTGCAGTGCTCGTTAAACAATGGCTTTGTTAGGACAGAGGAAACATGAAAAAGTGTTTGGAGAGATAAGCTAGCTGAATGTTTGGTGTGGTGTAATAAACAATGGAAAACATATTCTTATAGCAGAACAGCACAGCCATTATGGATGCAACGAAATTCAATAGCTTTGTTCAGCTTCTGTATGTGTCATTGCATCAGCATCTGATTTCTGCCATTGCTTATAAGCTAATTGCTGTTGCATATATTATAAATTATTTATAATTTGCAACCAGTATAAAAAAATGGCGATCTATCTATCTATCTATCTATCTATCTATCTATCTATCTATCTATCTATCTATCTATCTATCTATCTATATTTCTAAAAGAAAGCTTATAATAAGGGAATTGATTTCTCACAGCATTAAAAGAGCAAACTTATCAACACCTTACAAAAAAAAAAAAAAACGAAGAAAAACTACAACATTTACAAAATTTGATTGCTTGCATTAGCCGGGTTTTGCCATTGTTACCCCAAAAACTGCACATGACTACAATTCTGATCAGCCACTGTACCTCACCAGCTCATCTCACATGACTGATCACACCTAGTTCACATTTTGGTTTTAATGAGGATTAGTATTTAAGTCACATCTTGCACAGCACACATGACCCAGCTTTTGTCTTTTGTTATTGTTTGTAGTTTTTAATATGTATGTTTCAGTCTGTGTATGTCTTTTGCCTTGAGATCATTGTTCATAATTGTGGTGTCTCTGGACTAGGTTTTCTGTATCGTTTGTGTTTTATTAAGATATAATCCCGCACTTGTGCCTGCTTTCAACTCAAATCCTTGACACTTGATCACTTTCTAAGATACAAATTGATTGGGGAACAATAGTGACAAAAACAAGGTAAATATTTCACCTTTGTTTTGAAGCAAAAATGTTGGAAACCTTACTGGCAAAACTGAATGGTCTGCTGTTTACCAGTGGTAAGAATTAAATAAACTAATAGTATGATTTCATCCTAATATCACACTCTAAGCAACTTTGCTAAGAACCAAAGAGAAATAATAAGGAACTTAGTGTCAGAACTGTTGAAAATTTGTTATACTGAATGTTGTTTTCAGTCCAAAGTATGGCTGTCCTGTGAGGAATCACAGTTTTAGAAGTTTTATTGTCAGTTAAAGAGAGATCTTTGTCACTTTGCCATGGAAGCTAGCATTACTTCATATAACAGCAAGATTCCCCAATTTTGCAACACTACACAACTTCCACATTTTGCACTATTGTAACTGAATGGTAAGAAAATTGCAAGATTAGCATTTCTAAAGACAAGTATCTTCGTCGTGAGCATAATTTTGTTTTAAATAGTGTCCTTATGGTGATGGCTACAGGAAGTATAGAGCCTCATTTTATATTTGTATTTGCCACATAAATGAATAATGTGGCATATCATGGCTTATGTGATATTTTTAGAAAGCGCATTTGTAATCCTTTTCTGTCAGGAGATTTTATATAAAAGATAAATGGGTATTCACTTAAAAAAGGCAAGGCATGTTACCCCTGATTTTTCATATTATGAACACAAAGTTACGAATCAAGTTGTTAGCAGTCACCTAGTGTTTTACAGTATGCTTTGAGTGACGGATGAGTGTGGTTTTCTTAAAAAAGAGATATTATCAGTTCACCAGCTTCATTGTTGTCAGCTTCACGCATGAAACCTTAATTTTACTGGTCTTATGAAATAACAGTGAAGCCCTAATTCCATTTTCCCCAAACAGTTTATTGTTTTATTCTCTCAACCATGTTTAGGTTTTTGTTCTTTTCTCCCTAAATTCTTTTCTTCTCTCATGTCCCCCTAGCTCATGCTTTGCTGAACATGACCCACTGCTGAGTCAGGCTGTAGCGAGCACACTACGCAGTGGAGAAAAGGACAGAGAGCTGCTTTCGATCACCCCGTCACGAGAGGCTGGCCTCAAAAAATGTCTGCAGAGGTGGAGTCCGGCATGCCTCCAGCAGAGCAGGCACCCGTGAAGACGCCTTCCAAGAAAGAGAAGAAGAAGGGTATGTGAACATGCTCGGTGCTGAGATGTTACAACATGGTACATGCTAATGGAATTTGCAAACAGTTTATTTTTCTTACTGCATCGTTGGGGGTCAGGATTTGAAATCTGATGGAAAGATCTGGTTTATTTAAGGTTTTCGTGTTTGATGTATGGAGCTTCTCTCTAGGATTGTGGTTTAGTGTTGCGTAACACATCCTCTTTCTTTTGTAATTTCTTTCCCTTTTCCAAAGAAACAGCTGTCATTTTTTGTTGGCTGTTGTTTTCCTGTCATGCAGGAAAACATCAGGGATGGTAGAACTATTTATTAGGTCACTAATATCACCCATTTTTAAATATATGTTTATACTGGCTTTCTTACATAGAGGAACACCTGAATGGTCAGACTTTTAAATGTTTAACAGAAACTCCATTCAGCTTGACGAATACAGGACTTCTCTTTTTCTTGTTCTTTTTTTTTCCTATACTTGGGAAAAACAGAAGGCCGTCAGTATGACTGGGTGTAGGTCCAAATAAACCACAGACGTCAAATAATGCTTGAAGTATTCACACTATTTTGAGGCAAGTGTGTTCATTATGGTTCATTACGTATTCTACAGAACATCCGGATCCTAAAATAGCTATCTGAAATGCTTTTAGCTCTGACGCATTTATATCTACCAAGACCTGTTTACAGGTCCATCTGTATATTCCTGATTCTTGTTACTACGTACATTTTAAATAGTTTCACAGTATTTACTGGGTATGTTGAAGTAGTTACTGAATAATGCTTCATACTGCTGAACATAGTAGACTGTTGATTTGCTGATTTTGATTGGTTAGAGGTGTATATCATATGGTCTAGTTTAATGTGTATGTTCTGATACATTATTGTTTCAGTACTTTTATAATGGCTGTGCCACATGAACAAATTAACAAATGTGTAATCATTGACATGGTAGAGTTTTCTGTGAAGAAACGTTTTTGGAAGGAATCTCCAGTGACACTGAGAGCTAGTATTGTAACTTTAAGTATAACGACACGTCTCGAGGGTGGAGAGCTCTGTGTTTTTTCATAAATATGAAAAGCTGCAGTTTTCTTTTTTGTCTTTTCAATTTCAAGAGAGAGAACAGAGAGCCCGGTGAGGGAACAGCTGCTATGTTGTTTAAATGGCATTCCACTTTAACATTTAACTACATCTAAATGAAAATTGCGACCTGACATTGTTCAGTAAAAATTGTTACTTGTTGCCAATTTTTTTGTAACAGTATACCCCTTGTTTTATTATTTACTTAAGTTAAATAACTGAATAATACATTAAGAATATATGAGGTTAAAGAAAATAATTCTAGAAAATTCAATGCTGCTAAAAAGCAGAACATTAAAAACCTCTATGCAGGATTTTGTGGGCCTCCTTGACCCAAAAGTTCTCTGGATTTTCTTTTTGTTAAGCTGGACCTAGTGCATAGTGATATTGTTTGTCTTTGCCAGGCTTGCTCGTAGCGGAGGAGTGCACCGGTGATGGATTCCATTAGGGTTGTCTTCACAATATCTTCCAGCTGCGAGTTTAAATCCCTCCCCAGCCTGTCTGTTTATGATCCCTTTTCACTAAAGCTCTTAACAATGACTTGGGTTACAAAGTGCATCTGGATAGTTCATTCAGTAATGCATTTCCGATTCAGAAAACAAATGTAGCTAGATCATATAAGTTGAATAGGTTTTGTTTTGTTTTTACTAGCTTGCTTTAGTTTTCCGAAGACCACAAGACAAATCCGATGTGTTCCAGCTGTGGTGTGACTGCTCCAGTTTTACATTTGCTAAAAAAAAGCCTACTGGTATCACTTGCTTTATCAGCAGACCCATTTGTAAATAGCTAGAGTTCTAGGTAGTTGTCACTTGCTAACGTCAAAGCACCTCATATCAGGACCGCGGTGGGAAATGTTTAGTCTTCAAATAATGCTGTCTTGCACACAAGGCCTTTAACAGGTCAGGGGTGACATCATAAACAACATGCTCAATGAGGTAGTGTTTGTAGACAAGAAGCAGTAATGTTTCACCATTGCAACATCATACTCCATTTATGAGGAGGGAGCTATTCACTTTTTCTTTTATATCACTGACTCTGATTCATTGATTCATTTGTTCATTTACTTATTCATTCATTCATCTTCAGTAAGTGCTTTGTATTGGACAGTGCTTTGATGGATTTGGACCGTTGGAACGTGAGGCAAGAATATATTCTGGATTGGACACCCAATCATTCACTCACTTTTAGACAATTTTACACAATTTAGCATGGACTGGTCTCCTACAGGTATGTTTCTAGTAGGTGAAAGGAAACTGACGTTCCCTGAGGAAACTCATACAGAAACTCTCTAGGGAGCTGTTACATGGTGACCAGTAACCTTTATTAATATGAATTTTAGAGAAATCAACAATCACATTCACAGCTTTCTCTAAAGATAATTATGAATTGTTTTGGACACATAGGATGAGTGAAGAGAGTTATTTTATGTTTGTTGTCTGTCTAACTAACTGAAAATGAACTAAAATCTTAATTTTTTTAGGCACACTTCACCAAGCCTTCCATCTTATTTCACTGACGAAAGCATCAAAGGAAGTTGTGTCTGATGTCTGATCTGTTTAAAAGGGGAGGAATTGACTGAAAGAGGCCTGCACATTCATTGGTGTGGGGGTTGTCCTGTGTCCCGTTGATAATAAGGGGGGAACTGCCAGCCTGTTGAATCCCTGCATGTGTTGAAAGTCAATAGCATCCCTTAGTTTGTTCACAAACTGTCTGGCTATACCCATTCTTTCACTCCCTCTCACCGCCCCTGCCATCTAAACAGGGCAGACATTCGAGTGGAGAACCCCAACAAAATTAGCTGAGATGCAAAGAAAGAGAGGGTGCAAAGGGAGAGGAGAAAGGGAGAAAACAAATAAATTAAATAAGATGAAAGCGAAAGATGGCAGAAAAGCTATGCCTCATAGCAAGAGAGACTCTATCCCAAAATACTATAGGCTTGAAACAGATAAATCAGCTAGTGAGTAGATCACACTGTGGAAGTGATCTCAATAAAGATAACACACACACACATACACACACATACGCACTTGCCTTTAAGCATGGAATAGAAAATGCTGACTGAAGAAGGTTTGATTTCTTTGCTGTCAAATATAAATGTAAAATAAAAGCAATATGTTACTGAACATCTTAACCATACTTAAAATCCTATTAAAACATGCATACCATCTGTCTTTTCTCTTTTAAAACTGAGGGTAATGGTAGCTCAGTGCTTAAGGTGTTGGCATACTGATCGGAAAGTTGTGAGTTTGAATCCCAGAGCCACCAAGCTGCCACTCCTGGGTCTTTGACTTTAGGCCCTTAACCCTCAATTGCTCAAATGCATAAAAGAGGAAAATGTAAATCTGTAAATGTAAAACTATATACTGTAATGATTCTGAGTCTAGGAGTCACACAGAAAAGGGAGGCCTTCTCAAATGTAATGCCTTATGTCTAAAGTTTTCTTTGCAACTGCTGCCTCTGTATTGCTCATTATGAATTGAAATCTAGCTTAATTTCTGTCAAGATGTTTAGCTGAATTACGTTGGATTGAATTGAATCTAATCATATCAACCCGAATTGAATCATATTGAAAGACAGTCTCTAAAAACCACTGTGCATGGCCAAACACCATAAAAGAGTTCTGGATTACGAAGGTGTATTTCTGACCGGTTTTGAGCCAGTTAATTAACATTGACCACATGAATCAGTTAAATCAAAGTCATTGACATAAGAAGACCTTTAAGTGAACTACAGAGTGTGCCTAATAACCACCTAACATAATGATGGGTTGTGGGAATTACAGAAGACCTTATCTCCCCTTTTGAACTATCAAACAGAGGGGACTCGGCCAAGAAACACTCAGCATTTTGTTTCAGTATAAACATGCTGCTGTGAACAGTTTGTACTTTCTGCTTTGTAATTCCCTTTGGTCTACATAAGATACATAACTCTATAAATTAAAATTTTGTTGGATTTACAAGTTACAGCAGAATACCTTACAAAACCACTGGTTCTTTTTTGGCTATGGAGCCATAAATTCATGTGTGGTGTGGTTCCAGGTGTCAAGCCAGTTAATCCGCTGATGTACAAAAACAGTTAATCCGCAGATGTAAAATATTGTCTTTTCATTTAATGCTTTCAAGAGATACATCTCTTTTCCCTCTGTATATGGTTTCTCAAAGTAATCAATTAGGAGCAAAATTACATAATGTGTTATCCTTTTATCAGTTTGTTAACGGATAACAGAAAAGACTGAGATTTGAGGTTTTACATGTGGATTCGGACTTTAGTGTAATCTAGTATTCGTGTTCATGTTGGAATTCATACAGTTCTGTGGAGTGAAAGTGAGACGATTGATTGACCGATGCATGATTGGTTGTTGTACTGTAGCTAGGCACAAAAACAAGTCTTGATCAGATTGGAGCTAGATAGTCAATATGAATATATAAGGAGTGGAATTTGGTTAGAAATGCTCTAAAATAATATAGATATATACAGATTAAATGGTTATGACAAAGATAAGAGGACCAGATCTCATTGTAACATACTATAAGAACCAGAATTTGGGTGACATATTTGATATCTTTATGTCTAAACTATTCAAATCTTCAAACAACAAAATTAGTTCAAGTCTTCAGTCTTTGTTTTATTTATCAGCACTTACACTTATCTCTATTTCAGCTTTAGCTACTCCGGAGAAAACAGACGAGTTCCTGCTGGCCAGGTTCAAAGGTGATGGTGTTCGGTACAAAGCCAAGCTGATTGGCGTGGACGATGTACCTGAGGCCAGAGGGGACAAAATGAGCCAAGACTCCATGATGAAATTGAAGGTATGAGAAATTGTAATGCTTAAAGAAATAGATTTTTCTTTTAACAAATTCTAAAAAAGTATTCTGATTGTGTGTGTGTTTTTTTAATAATTTATAGTTAAATGATAGATGTAAATATAATTTAATAATAAATTGTTTATTCAAATGTAAAATGTTCTTTAATGCTCAAGAAACAGCTTTAATGCTCTCAAATAGGTTGCATTTGTACAGCACTGTGAAAAAATCTTAGCTTGTAGAGATATCTTGAAGAAATGAAGGAACAAATTTTCATGTAACTCATCGTTATGAGATTATTATATAACAAATATAAGACCATTAATCCTAGACATATAGTACATACTACTTTGACATATTACAAATTTTGCATTGTCAATTCTCAGCAGTTTATTTGACAGTAGCTAGTTGTGCGCTTTATTTTCTTCGCCCCATTTCTAGTCGCTGCACAAAGTATTAAATATTATAGTAAAGTATAGTATAGCTAAATAACTTAAATAACTTAAATAATGGATGACAAGGAGTTACTGTGGTCTTTTTTGTGTGTTATGTCATCCATAATAGTTTGTATTTCAGATCATAACAGCTTCAAGCAACTGAATCGTTAATGAAGAAATATTTATTTAACACTATGTTATATTTTGGTGCACTTTTGAGTTCAGTGATGTGAAAACGTATTTTCTCTGTCTATGCTTTTGGCTGTTTCTCAGGGCAAGGCAGCAGCTGCTCGGTCGCAGGGCAAACACAAGCAGAGAGTTTGGGTGAACATTTCTCTTTCAGGAATCGCTATTACAGAAGAGAAGACAGGGGTGAGTCTTCGTTGTCATCCGGCAGAGCTGTTTGCTTTCTCACTTAAAAAATATGTTTATTGCATTTCCACACTAATTATATATATTATGTCAACTCTGCAGGCAGTACTAATGGAACATGCTGTGAACAAGATCTCTTTCATAGCTCGAGATGTCACAGACAACCGAGCGTTCGGCTATGTGTGTGGTGCAGAGGGCCAGCATCAGTTCTTTGCTATTAAAACTGCTCAGCAGGTCTGATTAGGTTTCTTATGGACTTGTCTCTCACATCCTTATTTTGAAAACCTTCTAAGTCTGAGCAGTTGTGTTTCCTTTCAGGCAGAGCCTCTTGTGATTGACCTGAAGGATCTCTTTCAGCTCATCTTTAACATGAGGAAAAAAGAAGCCGAAGGTTCAAAAAAGGTAAAGGTTGTCTTTATATTGGATTATTACATGGTCACTTCCAGAAAACTGCAGGCATTCTAATTACCGCTTTCACCTCAGGAAGTATTATTACAGTGTCATTATAGCTATTATGTGGAATTGTGTAAATAGTAACAAAATCTGTTAAGCCAGTCATCCAGAACATTTAGCACACCTCAAAAGTGCAGTGTTTGTCTTTCTGAAAACAAGTTTCATACTAAAAGCTTGATTTGCACCAGATAGTAGAGTAATCATTAGTGACTGTGTTTGGAATAAGCATGACTCAATCCACATTTTATTCACATTATCCTTTTTTTATTTTATTTTATTTTTATTATTATTTTACTATTTTATCTTATTTTTTGCCTTTTTACTATGGCACCAAACAAAATTCAGACCAACCTGGATGTTCAGCCCAACCTATGTTGACTAAGGAAATATCACCTTTTGTATGAAGTTATAGTCATCTCTTATGTTGTGTTATCTTTGGTCCATTGTTAATCTGATTATATCTTTTCTCCAGGAAGAAACAAACAAAGTGGTAGAGGTATGTATTTACCATTACAGAGCCTGGAAATCATTTGCATTGGAAATCAGTAATGAAGTGTACTACATTCAGTAGAACATTCAATATTAAAAAATATTGAAATAAGTTGTTTGTTTTCATCCCAGAATGGAAGTGACGCCTCACTCGGCAATAGAAAAGTAAGTATTAGTTATGCTATATTTTTGTATTTTATGGTTAGAGCTAGGGCACGGTGGCTTAGTTGTTAGCACGTTCGCCTCACACCTCCAGGGTCGGGGTTCGATTCCCGCCTCCGCCTTGTGTGTGTGGAGTTTGCATGTTCTCCCCGTGCCTCGGGGGTTTCCTCCGGGTACTCCGGTTTCCTCCCCCGGGTCCAAAGACATGCATGGTAGGTTGATTGGCATCTCTGGAAAATTGTCCCTAGTGTGTGATTGCGTGAGTGAATGAGAGTGTGTGTGTGCCCTGCGATGGGTTGGCACTCCGTCCAGGGTCCGTCCTGCCTTGATGCCCGATGACGCCTGAGATAGGCACAGGCTCCCTGTGACCCGAGTTAGTTCGGATAAGCGGTAGAAAATGAATGAGTGAATGGTTAGAGCTCAAGGTGATGGGTTTTACAACATCACAACAGCAGCGTAACAGTCTGATAATCATGAACATGATGAGCCTCTATTCTGTCACAATTGCTCAAAAGAATCTCAAACAAAAACTACCACCAACTCAAGTCTAAAGCATTAATGGGGAGTTTGAAGCAATTAAAACAAAAAAAGGAAATCATATACACAAACCAACAATATCTATTCAGCTTCCTGTCATTTCTTCTGGACTGTATAAAAAATAAAAGATCAGATTCACTTTTCTTGAATAACTAAGACTTGAAGCTCTCTTTGTTTTGTGGCTGTATAAAGTTTGCATGACTTTCATAGATTGGCCCCCACGTATTCACTTAATCATAAAATCTCCTGTTTTCTGTTGTGGTTGTCCTCCCTACCCCATTCCCTGTAGGGTGTGGAACAGCTGGACCTGTTTGGAGACATGTCAACCCCACCAGACATGAACTCTCCTTCGGTAAGACAAAATCAAAACAGAACCATCCAGTAAAACACTCTAGTTAGAGTTAAAAAATAACCGCAACCTTAGACTTATGAAATGAGCCAGTCATGAGCCAGTCATATCTAAATGAGCCAGTCATACATCTAACTATGTCATGTGAAATGTACAGAGATCAGAATCAAATACTAAGCAGGATTCTTGTTTTTCTGTTCTATATCAACTTGCTTTTTAGCAGAAACATGGTATGTCAGATGAATTAGACATGTCTGGTTCCCGCTCACTTCTCCAGCTGTGTTTTTGGACCTTGTTGTCAAGACTCTGGTCCGCTAACAAACTGTCAAATTGGCCTCAGATTTAAGGAACTGAGGTTTTTGGGAGTAGTGGAGTTTGACTGAAGCCAAGAACAATAACTGACGTTGTGCCTTACACAAAGCTCAGTTGTTAAAGGTTCTAGCACATGAAACATATATATTTTTTGACTGTAAGAACAATAAGCAAATGTGTTGATTAGTCAGAACCTGTTTGTAGAAAGATTTATGGCTGTAGGAGTAGAATTAATGAATTTATTGATCTGGAAAGCAGTAAAGTGGAAAATCCTAGTAATTACCATAATAATTATGTGACATGACATGATTTTTTGCATGTTTCTTTATGTTTAGTGTCTTAATGAAGTGTATTTTTTTTTTCTATTAAATTGCAATAACCGTGAGAGTTATTGTTCAGGTAACTATCTAATAAACACAATGTCTGTGTAGACAGTTCAAGTATTGAACTGGTTGATCGTCATAGCATGGCATTGTCAGTGATTACACATCATAACGTGAACACATTTTACATTTTCACATCTTTGCATGTTGCACGTTTTGTGTTGTGTTGTGTTTACATTCACTTTGCTTAGTGGTATTCCATTCTTTACTGATAAGACTTGTCAATTATCTTCTTTCAGGAATCCAAGGACATCCTCTTGCTAGATCTGTCCACAGAGATAGACGGCAACCAGAACTGTGTGAAAGGCAATCCATTTACTAACTCATCCTCTACCCTCAGAGCCCAGTCCAGCCTCTCGCCTGAGAACCCCTTCTCCTCTCAGCTCAACTTCTTCCCCACCCCCAGCCAAGATCCCTTCCGGGACGACCCCTTCACCAAAAGCAACAACCAAGCACTCAATCACAACTCCGACTCCCACCAATTTTTCAATGGCGACCCCAAGAACGGTGACTCAGACTACTTGGGCCAGCAATTTGACCAGCTCTCCAGCCGGACGACGGTCCAGACACTCAGTAATGGCCAGTGGCCACTAGATGGCAGGCAAGCAGAGACAAATGCCTGGACTCAAAATAATATACAAGAAAGGGAACAGAACGGCCACAGTGGAAATGTGACACCAGAAATTGCTCAGAATGGAGTGAAGCATGAAAACGGAAGCAAGCCTGAAGCTGCTGTTAACCAAGCCAAGGATTCTATTATCATAAGCCCTCCACCTCTTAACACAAAAGCTGGCCGGGGAAGGAGGGGTGTAAAGGTGAGGATGGAAAGGCTTTTGCAGAAGCACAGTGTACAAACAAGAGGTTGTTTTATATGGAATTTCCAAAAGCACCATCTCTTTAGGAGCCTTTATTTACTGTTGTTTGCATACAGTAACAGTAATATGGTTAGAAATGAATTTTTGCCTACTCATTTACAGAGATGGTATGGCTAGGTGGCAGAATCACACAGGTTGTCCATTCTATACCAACAAAAAAGCTTTAAGTACGCAAGTCAAGTATAACTTAAACCACAATGTCTTAAAACTTAAGCATATAATAAGCACATAATGCCTATGATTGAATTTTGTCAATGAAATAGCCTAAAAGTGATTTGAATCTTTCATTACATTAAGTCAAACCCTATATCAGGTTACCCTATGACATACCTGCATAAGTCTTGTGGTTGTAATGACCTTGGAGTTATATAGTTTTATCTATTTTCCCCCCCATACATATTAGTACAGATTAGTTACTTATTGATTAAAATATTTTTGTGTTGAAAAAAATACATAAAGTAATTTTTATTTTACTGATTGTCCGATTTATCAGATCAAACCTGAACAAGGTTCTGTTACATGCTGTCCTAATGATTTGATCTGATCTTTTAATGCTTCAGTGAATGAGAGAATATTAGGTAAGAACTGACCGAGTGCTGCATTTAAATTCTTTTATCTGCCTTTGTGAAATCAATGACTGTCAACGTTTGGGTTTAAAACACTAAAATGTATTCTATACATAGTGTTTTTAATGGTTTGCTATCTACTGTACTTCTCAGTCGCCAACAAATGAAAACGCTGCCTCAGATCCATTCACTTCACCCACCAAGTCTGAATCTCCAACTCCATCTCAACCAGACTGTACCCCAGTGAGCTCTGTTGATTTTTTCAGCAAGAGCACCACCAGCACCTCAGACACCCTCACAGGCCTTGGTAAAATCCTCAAAACTTTCAAATTTGTCCTTTCATCTGATTCTTAAAATGTCATCTCATTCTGGCATCTCAGATGCAATAGAGAATTTATATCTAGCGCCATCTTCTGGTTAAATTAAATGTGGCATGTTGTGTCTCTGTTAAGGAGGGCTGTCTCTTGGACACTCATCTTCCTCCTCCAATCTTGGTACAGCCACATGGAATGAGTCCCTTTCTTCAGTGTTCCCCACAAATACCAGCATCGCCAATGCTTTCACACAGCCTTCATCCTATTCCACCACTCCAGTACAAAACTGGGGAGGCAACCATGGAGTTTTTGGGACCTCATCCACCCCACAGCTTCCTTCCTGGGGACAAAACAACACTCCTGCTTCTAATGGGTGCTGGACTCAGCATTCAGCTTTGGGGAACCCTTTCCATTCCAACATTTTTCCTTCAACTTCAGGACTAACATCAGGAGAACAGCAGAGCTCCAGCCCACCTCCATTGATCCCGCCACGGGCAGGACCTGTCAAAGAACCCCCTAAGGTGGACACTGATGCCTTTTTGGACCTGGATCCTTTGGGGGAGAAAGAGAAAAGGGACATAAAGGAAATGTTTAAGGATTTTAGAATGGCTAAGCCTCCTAATGTCCTGGCTAAGAATGGTGAGAAGACAGATTTAACTGTTTTTCTGCCTTCCATTTACCTGGAATTGCAGTGAATATACATGAGTCTGGGCTAGTTGTTTTAATAGATGTCGTCTTTTTATAGAACCGCTAAAAGTCGGTGGCCAGAACCTGTTTGATAGTCCTCTTGGATCTATTTTTGGAGCACCAGCAATTACTCCAGTAAGTTTTTTTCCCCTGTAGTGTTATACAATTTTGTTATCTTACAATAGAACAACTCTTGCCTGGTTTCAGATTCATTGTTGTATATATGAATACGTATTTATTATCAAGTATGCATTGTAATATGTTCACTCACTAGATTTGTACCGGTAAATTCTTCCATTTCCTCCATGAATGAGATGCTGCG